>NW_010271783.1:17764-21399 GCF_000690775.1 Eurypyga helias
ACCATGGTGGAGCAACCAGCTTACAGCGGAGCCCTACACGTCTTTACATTTTCATGCCATATTTTTTATTGTGCACGAATAATTTTTCAATGATTTGGCCACTTACTGTTGAAAACACAAAGGCCCTCATTTCCCCCAGGGCAGCATGCCTGTTAACATTAGCACTGCTATCACAGACTCCTGTTTGGTCTATATGACAAGCTGCTAAATGTTCAGAAGATGGAAAGTTTAGTAGATTGAAGAAGACCGCAGCAAAAAAACCTTCTTCCTTGTTCCTCAGTGTATACTCATGAAGTAAATGGGACACAGATTTGGTAAGAAAACTAATGTTAGGTCACCTGGCTTCTTTGCTGAGTGCACCTCCATTCTCAGCAGTCCAGGTTAATGCAGCTGACCCCCCTGTTGATCCCCTCTGAAGCACTGCATTTCACTCCAGCATCAGTCCTGTGAACGTAAACAGATTGTCTGCCTCTCTCTCATTTCGTTTAACACCAGGTTTGTACGAATGGAAACTGATGACTCACATGGATTGTTCTGGGACTGGCTCATTAGACTCTGCAGAATATATCACAATGGCTTTTCCAGAGAGGCTAATTGCGGTTCCCTGAATTAACACATTGTACTAAGCGGTAAGCCCCCCTTGGTGTGGCTGGGGTTTATTGCTGTGTGCACGTATGTATCTTTCTGCCTGCCTCTGAACCAAGCTTATTGATGTAAAGGCTACTTGTGCAAAGGAAAATGCTGTTGTTCCAAAGGACACATGCCAAGCAGTCAAAAAGTGTATTAAGTTTCTAGCTGGCATGAAACCAAGGCGTCAGTGCTTTGCACGAAAAATCCCCGACTCATGAGTAGCACGCACAATATGGTGGAAAGTAGTGGCAGAGTCTGGCATCAAAAAGCTTTTGCACAGTTGGGAGTGCAAGAAAACCCCAAAATGGTGCATACATAGGTGTATCTATCTTTGTGTTATGAATTTCCAGTACCAATACTGTAAATAATTAATATTGAAATTGAAGGTAAAAAGGATGAGGGCAGCAATGATAAGCAGAGTGAAGAGGTGCCGTGGGGTGTCACGAGGTAACAGAGTGGGAAATATGCAATGAAACATCTACAATGCTTGAAAACACCATATGTTGCTTTGCCAAGAACTCTAGCTGTGCCACTTAACTGTGCTGAGCATTAGTCATGAAGTAAGCCACTCTCCTGGGAGGGAATTTGAGTTAATGGTCCTGCCTTTAAACAGGTTTCCAGTGCAGGAATCCGAGTTGCTCAGAAAATGATAAAGGACTGCACAGGAAATGCTATTACACCACAATATGTATAACTGCATCTTAGGCACTGCATTTGGTTCAGAACAGCTGAGGAAAAGTCAAAGAATTCAGAAGTTATGGAGAAGAATGGCAAGATTCATTAAGATAGAGAACAACATTCCTGTGATAAAAATTCAAACAATTTAGACACTTCAATCTGGAAAGGAGCAGAACTCAAGGGTCTCTAAAGTCTTGAGCAACTTCAAGAAGTTGATGACTGGGCTCTTCCAACACAAAATCCCAGGGACATCGACTGAAATAAACATAGATATGTTCCAGATGAGCACAAGGTGGTGGTTCTTCACAAAACACACAATTAACTTGTATCACTCCTTGCTGCAAGACCTCGTATATGACAGAAGTTGTTGGGATTTTCAAAATTACTCCACAAATTCATGGGAAAAGGCCATCTCGGTTTACTAAACACAAAGAAAGCACCACCTAAAGATGGAAGAATGTACTCACAAGGTTTTTCTAGGTTGTCCCTGCCCTTTCATCCAGACCAAGCAAGTCTCATTAAAGGTTATTTGGTGAAATATTGTAATACTGTTTAAACCAGCTTTGTTGTTATTATTATCAACTAACTTGGAATTAGTCAGTAATCTGTCCATTTTTGGGGAAAATATTCATGACTTCCAAAAGACTGAGGAAATACTAGGCAGATATTCAGAGGTTGAATAATCGCATGAGTGAATGCAAAGAGTGAATTTTTAAACTGCTTTGTAAGATTAGGAAATCAATCTGCATATCTAAGTGTAGGTTTGAGGATGGAGCTTCTGATTTTTATCACAAAATTATGATTGTGCAAAGGCTTATAAAAACTGGCTTGAAAATGTACTCGACTGGCCTTTAGTGCAAACTATGCACATGGCCTAATACATTATATTTTGAGCTGTCAGTCAGATGGATGCCAAAAACAACTGCATCTTCAGAATGGTGAAGGAAACAGAATATTCCCATCAAGTCGTCTTACCTGCTTAGGAAAGCCAGAGAGAACACCACTGAGAAGCCTGGGCAGATGATGAACTTTCTGCTTTCCCTGTCCACTTCAACCTGACCCTGTCTACAAGGTTCCTGCCTGAGGTTACACCTGCAGTCTTGTTCACATCTTAACAATTTCTGAGGCTTTTTCATTCATATTCCAGGTGCTGTAATGGAATAGAAAATGTATGTGTGGCTGAACTGTAGCATGAAATCTCTGGTATCCAAGGAAACGGAGAACACACATGGGCAACTCATCTTGTAAAAAGCTAAATCAAATTATCCGTATCATTTTCCTTGTCCAAGGGACTTACTTTGTCACTCGGATAAACCAATATAAGAATATTTAACATATCAAAATAGAAGCCACACTGCAAAATCGAGATCCTTATCTCAATGACCCTTGTTCTTAACAAGATTTTCATCTGCAGGTGTAATTTTGGCCTATTAAAATCACAGGGATGAATCACAGACCCCTTATTTGTCTCCAAAAACCTGGATCATCTCTCAAGATGAGAGATTGATTGCAAACAGCTTGAGACTGGACATATTTTCTTGCAGGTTGCTACTTCCTGCCAGCCAGTAATAAGGAGGAACTTGGAATTAGGTAGTTAGGCAAAAAAATGAGATATACTGCAGTGAAAATACTGAAATATTATCCAGTAATCTCAAAAGAACCAGGAAAGGAAAATGTCCCCTCATGTTTTCACTACAGCATACCTGCTTCCACCCAGAAATAAGCTGCTGAAGGGCTAGGAAGAATGTGTCTGTCTGGAGTTTCCCATTGCAGCAGGACGCTTGTGTTACAAGTAAAAATGGGAAGAAACTTCTAGGCAAACTGTATGGGTAACTGGCTCCTTTTGATCGGTTTTGCATAGCCAAGTAAAGCCTGTGTAATGCTTTTTGTTATGTTACCTGCTTTGCATACACATATATGTCAGTAAAGCCACTATCATTATCCTGAGTTGCTGTTCCAGTGAATGTCCAAGTGCAGACATACCCGTAGGCAAAGTGGAGAGGTGCCAAAATCGGGCCCAGAAGCTGAGCGTTAGTCTCCATGGCTTATGTTTAGAGGTAGGAAATAAAGGAAACAAAAGTGAATGTACAATCTTCACAGTAATCAGGGTAAGAGAGAGGCACATTCCTGGTCTGAAAGTGTTGCGCTGTGGTGTTGCCCCACCGCACGCGCTCGCTGTACACGTAGGACAGCGCACACATGCTCATGAGCGGTGCGGGTGCCTGAGATCACCCTAGGCAGTTCAGATTACTGAAGACAGATATTCAGGTCCAGGAGAGAGATTCACAGGCTGGAGAGGTGAACCTGTGCCAACCTCATGGAGTTCA
>NW_010271784.1:0-45143 GCF_000690775.1 Eurypyga helias
CATTCTATGATTCTATGATGAAAAATAACACAAAGCCTGTATGATAGAACACATAGACAAGGAACTCATGATCACCTAGGTAAACTGTGTCGATGGCAGTAATGACATGGACAGATTGAGACTTCTGGGACTAAAATGAACCCCTGAGATTAATCTCCCTGGAGTCTTGCCTGGAAATCCAGAATGAAGAACCCTAGCTAACACACTCACTGAAAGTGTCTTACATTTAATGTATTATTTAAATGGAATCAAACATTTGCCTGACTTGAGCATCTTGACCGAGTAAGATGGAACAACATGCATTTCTAGACGAAGCTGTATTTCTGAAGGATACTTTCTGGGGACTTTCCTGCAGTGTTGTGCTTCCCTCATCAATATGCAAACCTGTTCTTAAAAAAGCGCCCTGCTCCAGGACTAGCAGACATTTTGTGCACACCAGTCATGCCTCTTTATTCAAAGTTTATACTATGCTAAGTTTCTGCATTAAATAAGAAGTCTTACTGGGATTCTTTTGAGTTCAAACTCAAATCAAAAATACTTTTTAAGTCCAGCCATGGTTCTGGATTCTTCCCAAGTAGCAATTTTGATTTCTTATAACTGACCTTTATTTTATAATGTATCCTAGATCTTAGGAGAGGGGCTTCTTTTAGAGAAAACTTCAGTTAATGTTTTTCTGATTACACTTCTCATCCATACCTGTTCTCCTTAAAGTAGCACACTACTGTTTTTATGAAAAAAGGAAATTCAAACTTGACTCAAACCCAAAAAAGTAAGGAGTTTCCTAGGAACAGCAAAGGATACATGCCGAAGTGGTACTACTGGGTGGCAGGAACTCTGTCATCTGCAAATGGAGCTTTTAAAAAGCCTGAAAAAAAGCTGCCTTGGCCCAGGTCCTCAGTGGACTAAATGCTCATAGTTTTCTGAGCAGTTAATTTTACTGTTACAGCCTGTGATAGTATTACCGTTACAACCATAATGAATTTCCCATTAGTATCAGACTGAATTTGATTAGGTGGCAGTCCTTGGTTGTGTTGGTATCCCGAGTGTCACTCAGATGAGCCTCGTTGTTGCAGGCCCCACAGCAAGAGGTATTTCCTGCTCCCTACAAGCATGTACCCCAGGACCCTGCAGAGCAAAACTGAGAGCGTTCTCCAACAGGACCAAGCAATTTCTTTCACTACACTTCATGGGGTTCCTTCACTGGTTGCCTCATTTTGCCTCTTTTGCCTCTCAAAAAGAACAGCACATTCCAAATGCTTCAATGAAAGGTGTAAGAGTTGCATGCCTGGTTCACTCAAACTTAGCTGGGAAACGCATCTCGTCCCTTCCTGATGAAGCAGACCTTGGAGCGAACTATAAGACTCCAGCATGGAAATGTAACGAAGTTAAGCATAAAAAAGCTCTGTTTGCAAAGCAGGCTATCAGCAGGCAAAAATAACGAATCCTTAAATTACTCCTTGTCCCCACTTACCTCCTTGCAGAGGGACGCTGTTGCTGGTAGCTAAAAAGCATGCATCGTTCCCATGCCCGAGAGCTCCATGGGGTTGCTAGGTGGCAATGCAGAGGGCTGCAAATAATCTGTGCACAAGAGCTGCTCATTAACTGGTAGTCCATGAAGTTTTAAAGAGTGTCTGTATGATGGCAGTCCTCCTCCCTTGATCGTCCTCCAACTCATCCTTTCGAATTCTTAAAAATACTTAGGAGGAAGTTTTAAGTGTTGCAGCCCATGAAACTGCTTCTGGTATTGACTTACACAACCAGTTGCCCTAATCAGCAGAGGCAGCAGGTGCTGTGAGCCCCTGTTCTTTCCCTGGTACCTGCAGGGACCCTCTAAAGCCCCACAGGAGTATTTCATATCAAGACCTGGTGAATGAGAGCATCTAACAGATGCCTCATTCTCTTGACAACCGCAGCTGAAGCAGACCAGAGCATCTGATATCTGTATCTGAACAACAGGTCAGAAAGTAGAAAGCTCAAAGAATCCCACCCAGCTCATACACCTGGTAGTTCCGATTCAAGAACAAAGTGGATCTCCTGAACATATTTTGCACTCACCTCAACGTTATTCTGTAAAAAACCCAGAAAATAATCAAGAAGTGAGATTGTGAACCACATCCGACCCACCACAACACATTATCAAAATTCAGCATGAACGGTGAGTCTTCAATGCAATGAAGACTAATATTTAAGGGGCCAATCTTGCTCTAAAACAGCCTGGGACACGTGGGTTTTCAGGGCAAAGGTCCCATATATAGCAGTGTCCCCTGTTAACTCAAACTTCTCTGTCCAACTCAAAGATGTATACGCTTGATGACTGTCAATCTGACTTTGGCTTTTAAAATAAGGCTGAAGAATGCAACTTCATTTAAGGTCTGAAATCCTGTCCATCAGAACAAAGCCGAGATGTCTGGTAAAACCCCAAGATGCTGTAAGAGCTAATTAGGTGGCAGTAGTACAATCAGGTCTGCTCTGTGGCTGACTTAAAAGTTTGGAAAATGGGAGAAAAGCTAGGATCTGTGGTCTGACTGACTTCCAAAACAAACACCAGCAGCTCATGTTACATGAAATGTACCTACACTATTAGGTTTCATACAGTTCCCTTACACTGAAAATACTATTTTCAGGAGTGATTATACATTTGGGAATACATACAGGGAAAATAAGACCATTATTGTGTAAAAACCCAAGCCCTCAACCTTTATTTTTCACAACACATTTCAACTACATGCAGAACGTATTTACATTTCTCCTTAAGGCAAACAGAAATTGGGTTCTTATTCCTGAGTTGCTTAGCACCAGTAGAAACAGCAAATGGAAACTTCAGAAATGCTGTCTCTGCCTTTGAAGCCACAGCTGCCTTCCATGTGAAATATTTCTGCTTTCATCTCACATTTCTCTTAAAGAGGTATTTATACCAATAATCTCCATTGCTGTTTGGAGCAGATTCTGCAGATTTCAATCTCTTCGCAGAAGCATCTTGCCGAGAGATGACAAACTTCCCATGTTCGGTATTTCCCATTACAGACTGTTTGGTGACCAGAGAGCACAGCAGTACCTCTGTCTTCACAGGCACATGCATCAAGATCTTCTCTTCAGTTATTTTAAGAGTTCCACATTCCCACAGTATCTAGAAAAACTAACATTATCTTCTCGTGTATTTCTCATGTGGGCTAGCTGCTTCTAAATCAAAATTAAGAGAGGGAAAAGTTCACCTCAGCCAATGGAGGGTTTTAGGGCTCAACTTCATTAAAGCTAAAGGTGGGGGGAAGTGCAAATTCCCACTGAAGTGTTTATGAAGAAAATGCACAGCAGTTTTTCAATTAAAAATATGGTCCCTCGAAGTATGACTAACATCTAAGCCATCTGCATTATCTCAAGACCTCAGATATTTGCTGGAAGTAGGATGTTGAAATTCCATTTAAAATACAGAGGGAGCATTTTCAAAGAAGTTTTTTATATTCTTCCATTTCCCATTGCCTGGCTCTGTCAAGCCCACTAATTCCAACAGAGGATCACAGGGCATGATCCTAAAAGAGGAAACATCTACCCAGTAAAAAATAAAGTTCCTATTTAACATAAAACTGTTGTCCAAGCAGAAAGTCAATAGTGTGAAACGGTGTGTGACTCTCACAGGTGCCTTCCTCAGTGACATGTAGTGTGGAAAAATGTTTTGTTTCAAATTACTTTCTCTGCTTTTTTTTTTCTATGCAATCCTGAAACTATAGTTTTTAATGACTTGTCAAATACATCAATAATTCAAGGTTTCCATTACCATTTAACCTCTCTACGTGCCCTTCTGAGCTCATCAATGCTCATCACAAGTAATTTTTAAACAAATGTTAATATTTACAGTTTTTTAACTTCATTGAAAATAACAGAAATGTGCCTTGACTAAAATTCTCTTTTAACTTGGTTATTAAAGCAAAAAATGACTAATAATTTCTTACTTCTCTTCCAGTTATTACCTGCTATGATCAAATGTCTTCCTTCACATCTGTTTCACAACAGCACATTGCATTTGGGATAACCCACATCCAAATGGTCAGTTGTGAAGACATTAACAAGGACAAGCAATCTCACACAGAAAGTCTTCACCAAAGGTTTGCCAATTTCTTTTTCCTACCTCTGAGAGATTACTACAAACTAAACACCTAGGAAAATAGAAGAAATTAACCCAGACAGTAAGAGGGACTCACGAAGTGTCTAACCAGTATCCCACCAGGAAGGTGACTCCTTCTGGTAAGGCAACTCCCAACAGATGGGCGAGGGTTTTCCCCCATAAGTAAGATGAGTTCAAAAGGCTAAAACAAGGGATGGTTGTTAGTCTTCACCTGGCAACACCTCTATACACTGGGAACAAACCAGCTTGCTGCAGGTATTCCCAGTGAACAGCTGCAGCATAACATTTTTATCCTCATTTTTTTCTATAACACAACCCATGTGCAGCTCTATTTCTAAAATTAGCACCACTGATTCTCCAACTACACATCCTCTGGGAAGATGTCCTTTCTCAGTGACCATTTAAATACTAAGATGCTAGAGAGCTTACAAAATTTCAGAAATTCTGAAGAATTTCTCCCTGGAAATCCTTGATCCCTCATCTATTATACGGAGAGACTGCACTGTATTCAGAAGAAAATATTGTACCCCTTGATAGTGACTGTTTATCCAGCGACTGTTCACCTGGTGGAATCGCGTCCTGCTACGCTGGCTACTTTGAAAAAAATCTAGGACATTGACACCTCTTTGCTCCTGCCTCTTGCCCAGATCTGTCAGAACTGGCTGGCGCTCAGGTTCCCCTCTGCTCACGCAGGAGAGTGGACATCGGCATTCATTCAGGCTCTGTCTCCACTACCCACTGCACTAGCTGAAGTAGCAGGAGGTGATCAGCCTCCCCAGACATCTTCCCGAGGTGAAATATTCCAGAGGAAGTCACGTGAATACTTCCTGCATTGAAGACAGTTCAGTGGCCTTGGAGGGCAGTCACAGCACATCTCTGATGCACTCTGTGCCTCAGCTTGCTTGGGGTGATAACTTGTACTCTTCTGCTCTCTGAGCCGAAGAATTAGTTCCACCTGTTCTTTGGAGGGTGGCACCAGGTTATCACAGTCTGAATCCTTTTGTGCAGAAGGAAGAAGTTGTAGGCAGGAATAAGTTTCTGGGTAAGTTTGAAATGCTACTCCCAAAGGCACCAACTTCCACATGCAGAGTAAAAGACATTGCTCCTTCTTACAGTGCAGATGAAACGGATTACATCCAGTTTATTCACAGAAGTTTTGTACACCTGAAACATCACAAATATTTACAACTTCCCTGCTTTCTTCCGAGTTCCGAAAAGACCAAGTCATACAATCACACCGCTGTCTCCTTTGACTCCGATGGCTTGAAGTTCAGGATCTCTTTATAAGTAATGCCTGGGAAACAACAGAATAAACATAGTGTTGCTGGTCTAATCAGAAAAGGAGCTGCACAGACGCGAGCAAGGTGCAACCCCCAGGTTAGGCTCTGATTTAGGTCGGGAAGAGAGAGACCTCTTCAGGCAAAACACGTACAAAAGGTACGGGAATTAAGGATTGGGTTTTCACCATTTCAGATTTGAAGAAGTAGACCAATACCAAGCACATTACAGGTGCTTTCACAGGGATGTCAGCACTGGCTGAGTACCGTGGGCAATAGCTGCACTAGAGAAACCACTACTGAGCGCATCATCTTTAAAAGTCGTCCTCACCTAAAAGGCGAAATATAAACCTCTGAACTTAGATGAAAACTAGTTTCAGACTTAAATCTCTTCAGAGATAAATATGTTTTCTCTCCCTGAGAAAACCTAACTCAAAATAAAGGCCAGCAACCACTGCAGTCCTACAGAGCCAACCATTGAGGAATCTGTTCACTGTCCTACCTGCTGGAAGGAACATGTTACAGAAATGGTTTCTTTCCTGCATTGCACAAGATGGTAGGACAGACACATGGAGGAGAGGGAGAAGAGGGAGGCAGAGGAGAAACCCTTGGGGGTTGTTCCAGGAGGACTTGCTAAGAGGAACACTGGCTTACAGTGTTGATCTTAATGCTGTCTATTTACCCTGTTCCATCAAAAGCAGAGAAGGTAATTTGTAAAGGGGAACATTCCTATTTCTGGATGGCACTTCCCTCTGGTTATTTTTGAAAACATCACAAAACTAAACTCACGCTTCCACTCATCTAGCGGAAGATCCATGTTATCAAATGTGTCATCATATTTCTCAGCTTCAATTTCTTCCTCAGAATCATGAACTGGTTCAAAGTAAGGATGCATCAAAGCCTCAGCTGCTGTGACTCGCTTCTCTGCATCCAGCACCAGCATCTTCTCCAAAAGGTTTACAGCTATTGCACAGAAAACAAACAGCGTATTCAAATCATGCCTTTGACTCCAGTTTGTACACAGTAACATTGCCCTGGAGATATTTCAAATAAATACAGAAGAGTTGTAAAACAGAATCATTGGGTGCTCATTCTATAGCCAGTGGGGCCCATCTGGATGAGGAAACAGTGTGGCTAGCAAGCTGGGATGTGCCCAAAGCCTGACGCAAGGCAGGGGTTCTCCTTTGCTCCTGTATGCAATACAGCCACAGCACCTCAACTAATGACTTCCCAGCTTCTGGCTCCAGGACCACCGTGCTTGGGGCTTTCTCAGGTCTCTTCCATCACTGCCACCGTGCTGTGGTTCTAAGGTACATCACAACCAGCAGAATGAACAGACGGGTGTGGAGCTAATGACAACTGCTCTGTGTGTGACCAAACCCAAGCCCAAGGACACTTTGATGTCCACAAGAGAAGTCAGTTGTCCATGTTCAGAACCTTAGCGCTGACTTTATCTGCTAGGTGTTTTTGACCTCAGCCAAAACAATCCATGAAAACCTTCTATGTTCCTGTCCAGTGGATTTTGGATTAGGTCCCCGGTTAAACTGTCAAAATGGGCTAGTGTATGATGAATGATTTGTTTATCCTGGAAGAATGTTTCTGGGTTTGGTGGAGCAGCAGAAAGGAAGAAGAGGCAGCAGTGTGGGACAGGATGCTGCAACTCCTGCTGGCCACATCGTGGATCCCCTCCAACCTTCTCTCCCAGACCATGAGCCACAGTTGTTCTCTGTGTAAGAAGCAGCCAGACAGCTGCTGAGGTGATAGGAAGAAGCGTTCTAAAAACTGAATGGAAATGTGTAGTTTGCTGTAGCTGAGAAGGCCAGAGAGCTAACCATGCAGTCAGAGTAAGAGCTGCTTATTAATCATGTCTATTTCTACCGTGTCGGAACATAAAATTTTAACTTCTTAAATTGAGAAGATTCAACTATCCCAATTTATATTCTAACAAAACTGGCTTTGTGAGTGTTGAGGTCACTGGTGAATGAACAAGGTTTGGGCAGAGCCATCTCAGAGCTCTGACTGCCTTGGGTCACGTCACAGTTATGCACACTTGGTATGTTCTTCTGGCTATTTCATATCGATCAAATCCAAGCCAGTGCTTCTTAGGAATGCCCAGATGTTTCTCAGGATGTATTAATTCCATGACTAAAATGTCAGCTTTCTATTGGCTTGCGTTTCTACTGCAGATCAGATGGAGCTTTCAGAATTCTATTTCAAATACAATACAAAGAAAAAATTATTGCATACGTTTATTCTCCCAGGGCTCTTGAGAAAGCTGCTCCAGTAAAACCATTAAGCAGATACTGGATTGAAGCCTAAACCACAAAATACTTCTTTTTTGACACTTCTAAGAAACATCTGATTCCTGGCAGGGTCTAAACTTGGCAAAGTTCAGCCACCATAATAAAAGTTACGAACTATCACATAACCTATTACATGACTGATACTGCTGCTGCTGCCTCCAACGCAAACACAAGAACAAGAAAAATCGTACACATCCACATAAACTGCCTTACCCAAAGGATTTGCATACTTCAAGATGGATGCAAAATCTTTTTTCTGGACTTTTGGGAGGCTTTTGATATAGTTTTTTGCCTTAAAAGAAACATGGACATTAAATTAGAACTTTACTGCTCTTGTAATGTAACAACATTAACTATACACTTATTAGGTAACTCAACAATGCTTTGATAGCACACTGAAAATGAATTTTTTTGAGGTCGTAAACCCCAATTATATTCACATTCTTGTTGAAAGAACTTTTTTTTTAAATCAAGCCTTAAAACTGTGATTAAGAAATGATAATGTAAAACTTTAATTCTTAATGCTCCATATTTAATATATTAATTAGAATAAATATATATGCATAATTTAAAAGTCATAATGAGTTTACAGGAATCTCTAGAAGTAAACCTTATACAGTAATTCATTAGTATTTAAATTGTACAGTTAGTCTAATGAATAATTTTAGGTTCTTTATAGTAGGGACTTAAGGATTCTAGAAGGACATCCACAGGAAAGACAAAGTCAGCGAGATCTGCAAAGAACTGGGTTTTCTGAATATGTTCATGTTTTCAGTAAGTCTCCAGTAAAAGTAGTAACGCATTGGTTTAAGTGTTTATATGGTACACAATGGAAACTTTGAAGTATTTAAATATAAAGATTTTTCAAGTGTTTTGATCATTTTCTGTTCCCTCCCTTAACCTCCAGTAGCTGTTCTGGGTGTGCAAAGCACTTCAAGGCAGAGCTGTACCATCTGGGGTCATTTCAGTAGTCAATAGTAGTCTCAGCCAGTCTAAGAACAGAGAATGGCTTAAATAAAATTAGGACACGTAAAACGAACTGACAAAGCAGAATACTCACATCTTGACTGTGCAGTTTTTGAACAAAATCTTGAGTTGGTGTACCTGTTATTTTCATTATTTCTGTGAGCTGGTCCAGATCTGAATACCAGATATAAGGAACAAAGTCGTCCATCACAAGAAAACTAAGCACCCTGCAAAAATTGTGCATTTCATCACTACTGGAGAATAAAGCAAAATCACATTGCAACAACTGTGCAGAAGATTTATAAAAGATGAGATGAAAGTTGTCCATTTTTCTTGTAAAAGGCAAAGACACTGAAAACACCTGAAATAAAATATTGTATTACTTGGGAACACATAACTGAATCATCTACAAACTTCTCCAGTATCATCAGGCCACCTCTGTATTTTGGGTCAAAATCAGGCCAGAAGTGTTGGAGTACCTGAACAATCAGCACATGTACTGCATACATTGCCCTGGTCTGGCCAATACCTAGGGGACACAGAGGCAGAAAAAGTCACAGGGTACATAAGGTGGTATGAGAAATGGAACAAAAATCAGAGAAAACCAGTTAGTTCTTCTCCACACAAAGAAACTTCAAGAGGAAAAAAAAATCTTCTACTCATTTCCCACATTCTTAGCTCAGTTCCAGATGCTGAGATGTTGGAGATGTTAGGGTAGGGTATCAGACCACTCCCTAATCTTCCGTGTCCTAAACCACCACAGATTAATCCGCAACAATATTAGCTGTTTCAAAGAAGAAATGTCATATTTACAGGAGGCTAATGATGCACAGGACAGCTTTATGACTTGTTTGCTACTCTGGCAGGAGCAGCAGATGAGAAGCTGGATCAGAGCTCAGGGCACATGAAGATTCCACCAACCACTGCAGAAAAAGGAAATGATGGGTAATGCTGAAGAAATAGATCATTAAATAAAATCCCACACCGAGTTTGAAGGATAACCTATTCATAACGCTAAAATGAAAATCCCCTTTATTCTTATTCACCTACCCACAGCTGAACCCATGGCTGCATTTCCCTGACAATAGGTAACACTGATTCATAACACAGACACAGAACTTCAGCCGATAGTTCTGAAAACTCCAAAATCCACTATGACTAAAATGCTAGCTTCTCCTCTCTTATGTTTACAGTGCAACTTGAAAATGACGACTCATTCATTTCCTTATTTATGTTCCAAAATGCTCCAGGTTAACTGTAGTTGACAAATTATATGTGCTAGTCAACAGCTGTTCTTTGGCAGGCATTTTAGTATTTTCTTGTTAAGAACCAGTGCATACTTTAAATCTGTACAGCAGAACTAATCTGATGTATTCTACTTTTACATAGCCCCTGTCATTTTTTTTGGCGAATGCAATCTTCTATGTTTTCCCTCACAAAATGAGAATAATGTGACCCATGTAATGAAGTCCTAATTTTAGGCCTAAGTACGTAAATACAAATATAACCAAAATTAAATAATTGTGATTCTGTAAACAAGTATTTGCAGATAAGCAATTTATTGACTGGAACTCCACAAGGGGAAAAGGAGTGGAGAATGATCAGGCTGAGCATACAAAACTGGGAAACAAAAAAAAAAAAGTAAAAAATTCTTGCTGTCTTCCATTAACATCGTCCTCTATTAACTATCACAACTACTCCTGCCAATGAAGTATCACTTGAGGTTGAATTATGGCTTAATCAACTATTTTCTTAATTTCTCAGCAATTATGATAGGACGAGAGATTTTCTGTAAATCTTAAACATTTTACTAGATGTTACTTACGTGACATTTTTCGGTAAGTCTCAAAAAGCATGAAATGGACTAGCATGTGCACCTAAGCCGATGTACTACAGCAGAATCTTCTGTCTGTGTTCTGGAATTGTGGAGTCTATTAGTAAAAATAAAAATCAAAAGATGCCTTTCCTATCATCACAGAACCTTTTAGCTGATGATTTGAGACGTGATTCAAAGATCACCTATCTTTCTCCACTGAAAAAGTTCAGTAATACAAGTTTTAAATGGCAGATGTGCAAAAGTGGTGCAGGTATCAAATAACCAATTAATGAGACAGGTGCCAGCCATTGTAGTATTCATCTCAGTTTATGGTCATCGGTTTTTGAACAGACCTACTGCGTCATACAAGAACCGCTCATCATTTTCTTACATTAGTGTCATAAATTCACCGAAGGATACGATCATTTCCTTTGAACAGAGGCCTCCCTGTTATCATCTCAGCCATTATACAGCCCACAGACCAGATGTCAACTGAAAAAAAGACCAGTAGTCACATTAAATTGCTGAATACTTGTCCATTTAAATGTACATAAAGTTTTAAATTAAACTTATTCTAAAGAAGTGTAAAATTTACCTTTATAGCCTGTTACAACATAAATGAGTGCCTGGCCAAGAATGATGAACAGTATATGTAAAACTACCAGCATTTCTAATTAACAAACTGGAGATAATCTGATAACACGCAGAATCAGTTTCTCAGTAACAAGCAGATGCACGTGGGAAGTAAATTTTCAGTGCTTCCAAAAACTTCCGCAGTTCTCCTAGCGTTATTTGAATTCCGTCCTCCTGCCATCCCCCCCTGTCTGACTGAGTTAGGATCAGCACATCTTTGCAGGAAGATGAGTGTCAGTGCAGAACACAGGAATGTAGACCAGACTGTCACATCTGTATGCATTTATGTTGCTTTTTTCCAACCACCTTGGTGCTTTCTGTTACTCTCAGAAAATACACAAAAAAAGCCCCCAAACTTACAACCACGGAACGATTACCTGCAATTTATCTACAGGAAATTCTGCGTAATTATATTGTCATTTCTACCTCCAATTTCTCATTCACTTCAGAAACAAAGACTTGCTTAACCACTGCCTGATTCAGTGAATGCTCTAGCTCTGTTAAGACTTTTCTGAAGAGGTGCTGACCTGTTTGGGTATAATGCATCCAGTTAAGTATGACCTCTGGGGCTCTGTACCACCTTGTAACCACGTAACCGGTCATCTCACTGTCTGTATGCCTCGCCAAGCCAAAATCCAGAATCTGTAGTGGAAGCACAAAGAACATCCTGATCAGGCAGCTAGTTATCTATTTCATACAGACTTTAGAAATGCGGAAAATAAAAGAACTGGAGCAATCTGGAGATACTGCTTTATGTTTGTATCTTTTTCTCACTGAAGTGTCTTGTTCTGATTTTAAAAATGAAGACAGAAGCAGCAAGGAGCAGTTTTCTTCCAAGTTAGATATTCCTATAGTAACACTAAAAGCTGTAAAACCAGTCATGAAAATAATAAATTCTTCAATTATCAATTAAAAAGATACTAGTCACGCTCAATGCAAAAAAATCCCTGGCCATGGAATCACCCTCGTATCATATCAGGCCTAAAAGAACGGCACCCATCTTAGATGGTATTCATTGCTATATCCCAGGTAGCACAATTATTCGGAGTGTGTTCCAATAATATGCTGAAGCAAGGAGGTATCATTATTTCTATCTGATGAGTAACTCCTCCAAGGGAAGGCTTCCTCTAGGTCACATTGAAAATCTGCAACAAGAGTAGGGAATTAGCATTATTTAGTCCCACTGAGTTTTCTTCAATCTACCGCATCAACTACAGAACAACCCTCTGTAAGGAATGCATGGTCAGTGCACGTTTTTTAAAGGATTATGCACAAACCAGCTTACTTTTAAGACTGTCAGATATTTATCTCTAGATAGGGAAACGTCTACAGCAGCAAGATTAAAAATTAATGTTTACAGCCCTTTGTCAACTTCTACAAAATCGGCCTAATAACGCCCACCTGCCTGGACCATCAAAAGATGGTGCCAGAAGATGCCAACAGCAAGAAAATCCCACTCTTGGAATGATAGTCAGTTTGCATTTATCAGGAAGTTCAAGATTCTAACAAGAGGCAGGGGGCTTGGGTACGTAAAGTCTATTCAAGATAAATCATCATCACAGATAGCTGAATATGCAGCTTTGCACGAGCAGTCGCTACCTCCCATGTGCATCAGGCTTCATCTGTTTCCTACAGGGCAGATGTTTTTACTAGGAGTGCCCGTGCATTACTATACCAAGAGTGTCATGCTCTCTGTAATTAAACATTTTAAAGTATTTCAGGACAGTTTCATCATTCCCAGGCAAACATTTTAAAATATTTCAGGATAGTTTCATCATTCCCTGACATGAACAGAAAGGAAAATTACATTTTTATTCATGGATCAAGAGTATAAAATGTTATGGCTTATCTTTATTGCCATACTTGAAACATCATTTCCATGCTTTCCCCGTAACTGCTGATGACCTACCCATTTCAAAACAGGAATAGGATGCAGAGGGAGATATTTTAATTTTTTACCGGTAAAATGCACTTGATTACAGAAGATTCTCTGGGCACTAAAGATTTACTGGACTCAAAATATTTGCAACAGCAAAACACACCTTTATATGCAGCTTTCACATTTATTCTACATACAGAGCACACAGTATGCTATCCCAGTGCCATGGGAAGGCGAGGGAGGAAAAAGGAAGTTTTATGGCATAGGTCAAAAGTCACATGTGGTACCATCTGTTCAGTCACAGACTTTTAAGCATTTTCCATACAAAGGCTTGTGACACTTGGAAACAGCCAGAATATAATTTGGGTTTGAATTTTTGTAAAAGCAGAAATTGGCAGCGAGAATTTTTGTGAGTCAGTATGTATTAACTTCAGGATTCCTTTTCCTTTACATATTCATTAGCGTCAGGAACAAGCGTATCCTGTTAAGTACTTAATATTAACATGGGACCACTTCAACAACAACCTTCACATGAAACTATTATTCTCATACTCCAATCCTCAACTTTTCAGCTGGAACTTCCAAAGTAATTTTCAGAGCAAGTTTGAAAATCCTTTTTATAACGCAGGAATTATGAAAGACAGAGCAAATTCCCCTCAGCTCCTCAAGGATAAGCTCCCCTTCTACTCAGCAAACTTAATTTTCCTAACTTGCTTCAGTAACCGTAACAAAAATAACTTGTAACTTTGAGACTGCAGAAAGGGCAGAGATTTCCCTTCAGGCACCCTTCACCGTCACTTTGCTGATTCCCACGGAGCAGCTGAGAGCATCAGATGAGGGAGCCAGAAAGCTCACTGTGAAAACCAAAACTGATTACTTATTAATTAATTGCCAATTCAAGGAACTGTTCCAACTTGCCTAGAGCCTCGTCGCCGCTGGAGCTGCTGAGTGCACAGACGCAGGGGAAAAGGGTCGGACTACCCCTGACAGCGTGGTCACAAACTGGCTGTGAAAGTACACTCTCAGAGCAGGGTCATGTCCTGCCCGCTGCATCCCAACACCCGCACGCGGGGGAAGTCAGTGCAACTCCTTCAGTGTTAAGGGAGACCCTGGTTAAACCCTCACCTGGGTAATTTTTATGCACATTTCTCAACACATTATAGTTTGATTTCTGTTTATAGGCTGGAGTTGCCTTTTGACAACCAGTATTTCCCAATCGCAAATTTGCACTTCTGTATATGACATCAGAGCTTATTGTACAACCTGGGACGACATAATTTCACTCTGAGAGCCAAGCAACAAAACCTAAAGCTTAACGCTACATTTTCTCCTTTGTCATTTCACAAAATCGTGTTCTGATACAGAATTATTTGCCTCAGTTTATCTAAAAGCTTAAAGTGTCCAAGGTAACAGAAAAATAAGCTGTGTTAACAGGGAGACACAGTGATCATATCATGGAATAACGTCTTAGACTTGGGCTGCATCTCAAAATCTAATTGAACAGCTTGAGGCGGGTGGGGTGTGAAGCAAAACATGTACAACTGCTTTTTCTAGTGTTTGTTTTTTCCCCCATCACCCTGGGACCCACTCAGCATTTGGCCACCTACAAACCAGGAGGAGACAATAGATCTTTGTGTTAGGGAAATTCTGAAATGACAGGACCCTGAACATTCACGTCAGTCTCCAAAGAGCAAAAAACCGTATTGTAACAGCTACATGCAACTATATAACTTGGTGTAATATGATAAAAACCATTTTTGTAGTGTTTTATCAACTTTTATTTCATTTAATTAAGGGAGAGCTTCACAACCTTATATCTCCCAGGTTACAGAGTTAGACTTCTCATATTTATTCAAAGCTGGAATGAATAACTGAACTACTCCCCTAAAGCCTTATGCCTCTTTTAGGGAGGAAACCCTGGCCATAAGATCTCAATGTACTTAAGTATCAGGGCACAAAAGTCCCCGTTCAAATTTACTGTTGTTTTGTGAGGATGTATAGGTCAGTCATGACTCAACCTCAGGACAGAAGACATAGACTGATTTTGTAATTAACTGAAAAACTGACTGGCCTTTCGGATTGCTAGAGCTAAGAGAAGACAGGTGACAAAAACAATTCTGAAGATTAATAATGATCTATTAAAATGCAAGAACAGAATAGAATTAACTGGGGACTGGAAGCAGTCTGAGGCTATCTCTACACTCAAGAAAATAAACGATATTCCTAAAACGAGCAGGGTTGAGTACTAAATAATTCTACTTCAAAATGAATAATTGGATTTTTATAAGTAAGTCATTCTACACAGCTGAATAGATGCATTTTTCTAGGTCAGGGCATATTGCATAATTATTTCTGAAGCACAAATATTATCCTCTCTAACAGCTTTTGGAAGATTTCTAATACATGTAAGAAATTGCAATCAGAAGTGGTCAGATTCAGTATTTCAGTTCAATGATTTAGAAGGAGGCTTGAGGTGACAAACGCTGCACGGGAGAAGAATTACAACTCAGATGGACTCTGCATAGAACATTTCCAGGGAAGTGGCAACATCTACACTACTGGGAAGGGGTGTGGGTGTGCACCGTCCTCCCACCCATCTTTGGAGGGAAGCCCAGATGGGTAGAATGAAGGAAGTCACCGTACACGCCAATACTTGCCCCACCCCAGGGAAGCAGTAACCAGTCAATACAAAAAATGCCATCAAATACACCTGCCTTGCAGTGTTGCTGCAGGAACAGCTAAGAGCTGAACTGTAGGAGGCTGAATTAGGGATTGTCTCCCTTTAAGGGTTTTTTTATTTCCTCACCAATTACGAACAAAAATGAAGCAGAACTGATATATTCCTACTGTGAAATACACTGTTGTCTACAGGCAATTGATACTACTGTTAGCTGTAACAGTGCAGAAGGAACCACTTCCAAAGAAATAAGATGTTCTTGTTCGTGGTGAGCAACGTGCTTCCTCTCATGCCTCTCTGAAGTAATTAGCTGCAACGTATCATAAACCGATTCTGCACTACAGCTCTTACCTGACTGTAACCGTGACACGGTTTTTTCTTGAAAAGCGTTTTCAGCTGGGTGACTGCATAAAGACATCACAGCGCTCACTGCAACGCACACAGCACACGGGGAAAGGCTACCGCTGTCACGCACGCGCACCTGGCGCGGGCTGCTCCGTCAAGGCCAAACCTGCAGAAGCAGTTCCAGTTCTTACACCGCCCTTCACCCCTGCCACTCACACGAAAGGCACATTTATGTCGGTCAAGGACACACAAATAGGAGATGAATAGATTCTCACTATTCAGGGCTTTATTTCTTAAATAAGTATTTAATTATTCTTGTGGTGACTGAAGTCAGACAAATGGCAAAATACTTCCCATGAGGCAGTCTCTCATAATTTCTTTTTTCAAGATTGTTACCACTGCCCATCTGAACCTCTTCCATTTTCCAGCGTTCCTCTATTTTTCCATAACTCCTCAAAGCCTGTGGGCTGAAAGCCTGGCCCATCACTGAAACCAACCAGCACACCTGCTGTTGCACCCGTTGTCTCCTGCGGTGTATTCCTAATACATCTGACTGTTGTTTTTTTTTTTCAAATAAACATAACCTACCTTCAATTCACAGTCTTCGTTTACTGCCAAGTTTCCAGGCTTTAGATCCTGTAATCAGATTTGAAATGGACATTTATTTACTTTACAGCAAGCACAAAGCACACTTACTTTCCTTCTTTCAGGTTTAATTGTTTTCATACACTACTGAGAACAACAACAGGTAAAACAATGCCACAAATCTAAATTAGAAAATTAAATGTAACAAATAACAGGAACAAAGGCGCAAACTTGGATATGTTTGGCTTTTTCCAGTATGTTTCCCCACTGGACAAATCAACCTTTTTTTCCTGCTAAAAGCCAGGAAAATACTTGCCAGTGAAGGAACTTGCTCATCTTACTGCGAGTGAGGTTTGGACATAAATTTGTTGCATTTAATACTAACACCACAAAGTTAAGGATTCATTTATAATGAGATGGGATAAAATAAATTTCCTTCGCTATTTCTGGACTGTACACATTGCATATCAAAATATACTTTAAAAAGATTCCATATCCTGACAGACCTAGAACGAGTACTGAAGGAATCAAACAAGATTTTACATAAAAGCCTATGCTCTCTTCTGTGAGATAATTAATTTCCTAACAAAGTCAACTGAATGGAGAAACATGAAAACATGAAAAAAAAATCCCTTAACACCTCTCCAGCTACTTAGAGACGTCTAATGATCTACAAAAGTTGTACTTCTAAGTTTAGCACCAAAGGGAAGAGTACTGGCAATGACAAAGAAGATTTTGCAATGTCAGTGATTCTTAGACATTCACAGTCAAAAAGAGAAAGAAAAAAAAAAAGAGAAATAAATTTTCCTCTTTGACACTCTTTAGCACAAGACATTCAGAAGAATCTTCTCTCAAACTTTTAACAGGCATCCAGCTGTTTCATATGAATATGTTTTAAGATCAGAGGGGCCTTGGAGAGAAACAAACTGGTGCAAAGAACCACAATGAAACCAAGAAGCTCAAGAGCCCTCAAGAAGGAGCTTAGAAAAAGTCTAAGCAATTGTAAGTTTAACTATGATCACAGCAGTTGTAGAAATAAAAATATCAATGTATTACATTATTTTGGCAGTTTGCACAGTTCCCATGTCCAGCTTAAAGCTACTATACACCGTGCACTTTCTGTGGTGCTCCTGATACTTCATTACAAATGCCATTTGCTACTGTTCTAATGCAGTTTTTGGGGATGTTACGCTGCTTGGTACCATGGGGGTGTCGTTCGGAACTCCTTCTTTCCAAAAGTGATTTTAAGTGGACTTTAGACACAGCAAGGTTTAAAGATACTTAGTTTGTCTCAGGGAAAAAAAAAATATTTTCAAGGTTCTCAAATTTTGGACTATTTTTTCAGTTTCTAGGTTTTCATTCCACCCACCTTCCCCTTTGAACATTAACATGGTGGTTAAACATTGTTTTTAAAAGTTTAATGTTCATTAAAAAATAAAGGCAGAAAAAACCCTCTTTTCCACCTCAGTTTAAACACTATTTGCTCTTGTGGGGACTTAGAATCCAACTTCTCATGGTAATTTAAGAAATCCAAGCCTCGGCTGTATGGAATGCAACTGGAGTGCCCAAATCACGCTGATGCAGCCATACCACCTTTTGTTTCTACTGAACAAGAAACTGACAGCATCAAACAGTATAAACAGAGACACTATACACTGAAGTTCAGGCATATTTATGAGCATGCTTATACAGAAGCACCACTCACGTTATCAGAATATATGCGTCTTCTATATTATTTCTACTTACCCTGTGAATTATGCCTGATGAGTGAATATACTGTAAAAAGAGAAAGTATGTTTTAGTTAATGAGGTCCTGACTTTAAGCAGTTGTCTGAGGCAGGAGACAAAGTACTTTTTCATGGTGCTGAAGTAATCAAAAATTTAAAAAATGTTTATTTATTGCACAGAAGATCTTTTCAGCCATTTTTAACGTTCAGAAAATTAAACTAGCATTTTTCCCTTCCCCTCTCCCAGTAACGAGAAGCCAGTAAATCTGTTCTGAGTACTGCAAGAAGAGACCACACCGTTTTTTTCTAATCCTCCCCATACATAAAATTCTGTTTCCAGTTAATTTTTGGCATTGCTAGACATATATATGTATCAAAATAAATCCTGCTATTTTATATATCAGAAATGATCACTTGTAACTGTTGTCTCCTGTGTGCCATCATGGTTTAGATTCATAGGCTCCAGCAGTGCTGAGTTTAATCATTTAAGAAATCATTTAAGATCAGGATGAAGACCAGCCAAGGTTTTAGCTGAGAAGTCTTGCTTCTTGCTTCAACACTTCCTCAAGGCAACATCGAGAAGACACTCTCCTTTACCCAAACATCTTCATCACCCTTCCAGTAACCTATTAAAGGGTTTTTGAAAGTCAAACCAACAAACTGGACACCTAGGACTAGTTCTTTTGGGGAGACACCTGACCTAATACAGCTGTCTGTCACCAAATGCTGCCCGATGAGGTACGCAGTTCCTCTCACCAGCTGAATGATGCCTTAGAAGAGACAATTTCATCATGGACAATGAAGGGAGCCTCTAGTAACTCTGACACAGGCATCTCTTTTACAAGGACTGGAATGAAGAAAGTTGTCCTGAACGGAGGATGTGCTTTCCAAGAGCAGCCTGGGGAACGTCAGCACTGTTCAGGCATGGGTAACTCATCCAAAACCCCCACAGACCATACTGCTGATGGCAGCCCAAACTACTGACACTACGCAACACAAGAACACTAAGGGCTTTAAAATGTCCCCAGAACAGATGATGAGATGCAAATCCCACCAGCTTCACCTGGAGAGTTTTTATTTTATTCCACTTTAAAGAACGGAGCAGTAACTGGGAAGGAGTTACTGGGAACCAGTGGTCAGAGCCAGGAAAGACCAACCAGGGCCAGCCAGGGTGGTCTCAAGGAGATGCACAGAAGCACTGAACTCTGCAGAGTAAATGCCAACCAGCCACAGCCCCAGCAATCATTGTCTTCCTCCAATTAACCTTGGAAATGCAACAGTCCCTCTGCAAAAGGATCCTCACAGTCCACCTGATGAGGGGACCAGAGAAAAGGAAGCGGAGCTACAGATCAAAGCCAACTTCTTCAGGCAGATCCAATGTGCATTCCAGACTTCGGTTTCTGAACATAAACAGAACCCCTGCAACCTAAGCAGCACAAGCCCTGTATGTAAGGCACCAAGTTTTTAAAGCAATGACTGAACAAAAATAAAGTGTCTGTCATTTGCTTCTTCCTCTCTTATACCTGACACGGTGCTCCAGATGTGGTGTCCTAGGTTCTGAACAGAGGGGAAAAAGAAAAGCTCACTTCCCTTAACCTTGTGGCTGCAACTTTACCAGCGCAGCCCAGAGCACGGTAGGGCTCTGCTGTCTGTCGTGCCGGAGTCTGCCCAGGACTTGGCACTTGCGGCAGAGCAGTTCCTTCTGCGTACCGCTTGCAGATTAGGCAAGGTTTACCACTACCCGTAGGAAATGCCTAAGACCTTCACAGGATTTCCTGCAGCAGACACAAGGGGCTGAGGGTGCAGGGCTGTTCCCCAAAAGGAAGGAAACCGCTTCAGCAAATGAAGAACTACAAAATGCTGTGTCTGTCATGGATGTGCATGAAGCGCATCGGGACGGGAGGAACCACATGCACAAAGAGGAAGTTTCTCATTTGTACGCAGAGACCAGACTTTTTTTTTTTAAAAGAAATGTATCTGTAAGTAGTTGGACTCCCAATAAATGAAGAAAAAGCAGACAGCTTTTGCCAATAACTATCTTCCTCAAGGATATCACAATGACTACTTGCTTTCCAAATCATTTCACTGCCTTCTGACTGAAGCCTCTTGATTTTCCAAAGCTGATGCTTAAAATATTCTAAAAGCTATTTTTGCTGGTATGATTGTACACAGCAAGAAAATAAGAAGCAGACCAAAGAATTTCTGCACCTAAGAATGTGGCACATAGAATCAGGAAATAAAAGGACTGCACCCTTCAGAATTTTAGTTAATTGTACCTGTTTGGGGGAAGATCGTGGTTTTGCTGGCGTTCTCACCCCACTGAGGTTTTATGAGTGTTCACAGCACCAAAATCATGTTAATATTTGAGGAGAACTCTTATTTTTCTAAACACTTCTTAAGACTACTGATATTACACAAAATCACACTTATTCTTGGTGCCTAATGTACATATCAGCCCTTCTATTAACTAAAATACCGGTGCTGTCCTGCAGTTTCTTTAACAATAGCAGTATTTTTTTAACTGCATTTTATTATCTACTGGCAGGTAGCAGCATGGGAAATATGTCAGTATTCGTTCAGAAAATTTTCCATTTGAGCTCAATAGCTTTCTGAAATGGGATTCTATTCCTACTGATTGTCCTCATTGAACTATCCATTTATTGACAGATTTTTCACTCTTAACATGGCAAAAATACCCACACCAGAGCAGATAGATCCTTCACAATGTTATTACCACTTCACCTGAACAATATTTGATTTAAGACTCCAGTTAATGTGAGCAAAGTGCCTTGGAGCACAGGAGCTCTGTGCATTATCCTGAAGACAAGTGTTGGTAGCATGTATAAATCACAGAATCACAGAATGGTTTCGGTTGGCAGGGACCATCGAAGATCATTTAGTGCAAACCTCCTGTTCCACTAGACCAGGTTGCTCAAAGCCTCATCCAGCCTGGCCTTGAAGACATCCAGGGATGGGGCATCCACAGCTTCTCTGGGCAACCTGTTCCAGTGCCTCACCACCCTCTCCGTGAAGAATTTCTTCCTGATATCTAATCTAAACCTCCCTGCTTTCAATCTAAACCCATTGCCCCTTGTCCTGCCATTACAGACCCTTGTAAAAAGTCCCCCGTCCCCCCCAGCTTCCTTGTAGGCCCCTTCAGGTACTGGAAGACAAGCTTCAGATTGTGCTAGGCAGCTATCCAGCAGTTGTCTAAATTCTAAGCATTCTTGTCTGCATATGCAATCCCTACACAAAATGAAAAGCTAATCAAAAGGGAATTAGAAAAGACTCAGGAGAAAGTATTCAAGGCAGCACGCACAATGAAAATGAGTGACTTGGCAGGGAAGTAAAAATTGAAGAGGAAATGGGTGAGAGGGGGAAGGGAAAAAGAGAAAAGCAGAAAGAACAACATAAATGTGAACAAAAGACAGTGAATAGAGATGATAAAAGGAGAGAAACTAGAGCAAGTATTACCATGAGCATGGCAAAAGAAGCTTGAACAGGTGTTTGTGTGGCCCAAGAGCTAGCTGCCCCTCCTCAAATACTGTACAAATAAAGAAAGAGGACTGCCACCCATCTCCCCAGACCTCTGGGAACAGGAGCCCAACTGGCACTCCCACAGGAAAGGGACCCAAAACTGCAAGCGCTGGAAGCTCCAGCCACTTTCCACCCACATAAAGACATTTATGTTCAGCTTGCCTTCTGTACTCTTTGACAATACACAGCTTTTCTGTCAAACAAAAAAACGATGGAAGCCCTTCCAAGTTGCAGACTCATATTTAAGTAAAATTTAATGCCAGACTAAAGCCTGACTGGGAAGCAGACAAAGGAGAGGCACATCGCTGTTTCTAAGTGGTGTCAAATCACATCAGTTTTTCCTACCACAGATTAAGTTAAATTCTGGTAAGTGCTCACCAAAGAAAGAAAATGAGTATTTCATTCTCTATAGAAAG
This sequence comes from Eurypyga helias, assembly GCF_000690775.1. Lineage (NCBI taxonomy): Eukaryota > Metazoa > Chordata > Aves > Eurypygiformes > Eurypygidae > Eurypyga > Eurypyga helias. The sequence goes on from NW_010271784.1 coordinate 22,282, forward strand.
ACAACAGAAAAACAGCAAGAACAAAATCTGACAAACAAGGACTGTATAGGCTTACTGAGCAAAGATCTGAGGGCTTGATACAAATCTTCCTGAACTCAGTATGAACTTTCTATTTACCTCAATTTATATCTATACATATTAAATCAAGCCTGTTGAGCACATCAGTATACAGCCAATCCAGAAACAGCCTACAGGTAGCATGCAGAAATGAAGTCTGCAAAGAAAGGACTTGGGGACTTAGCAAAAATCTCTTTCATGCCTTCACAATAAAGCACTCATGCAGAGATTTCTTAACATGCATTTAACTGTCACATATAAACAGGTTGTTACAATAGAAGTGTGCAATGTGACAGAAGTGACAAACAGCCTTCCTGCCTTTGACCAAATATAAATACAGATACCATAAAGTGTTTATGTGCTTCACACAAAGGACAAACATGTATTGCAGGTAACATCTATGACACCAAAAAAGCCACCCCAAAATAGAGTCCATCGAAGTTAAAAGGTGGGAGGGAAAAAAAAAGGCATTATAAAAATGAGAGGCTAAGCTTGGGAAGTTGAAAGAGTTTTAGAACAGTGATCTACAGCCTTGCATATTCCTCCTTCCCAGGTGTTGTAAGTATTCTTCCCTTATAATGCCTCACCTGAGCACTGCTAAGTGTATGCTCTGTTCCTCCCATCCCTCAAAAAAGCACTCTAAGTAAACACAGATGGGCTGTCTTTAATCCAGATAGAGTAGACCTTAAAAAGCAAAAGATTTTCATGCAAGACTTGGCAGATCCTTTCTTAAACAGCTAACTTACTGATATCTGTAAAAGAAAAAATGAATTACTAAGCCGTTCCTTTTTCCTCTGCAAGCTGTCAATACCGATTTCAGCTTAACCCACTTCCTAGCTTGGATGGTGCTGCAAGAATGTCCCTCAAGCACTGGACCAACCCTACTTCTTGAAGATATTTCCAACTAGATGTAGCATTGCGGCTGGATGAATTGGTTCAAGAAGAATCCAAAATGTAATGGAACAGATACATTAAAGATGGTTCTCAAATGTTTACTATGCAATAGGAAATGACAAAACATTAGAGTCTAGTAGCTGAATAACGTCTTATTTCCTGCTGGTTATCCTGAGGTAGCTATGCTCCATGGCTGCAGGGGCACAGCCGGCATCACCACAGTCTGCACCACGGGCTGCCAGGGAATCTCTGCTCCAGCGCCTGGAGCACCTCCTCCCTCTCCTTCTCCACACTGACCTGGGTTGTCTGAAGAGTTGTTTCCCTCACATATGCTCACTCCTCTTTCACAGCTGCTGTGCGGCTTTTTTTTAACCACTCCTTACATATGTTATCATGGAGGTGCCATGAATGCTGCTGATGGGCTCAGGTTTAGACAGTAGAGGACAGGTTTATACAGTTTTGGAGCTGGCTGGGAGTGTTCATGGGTGCAACTTCTGCTGTCTTCTCACAGAAGCCACCCCTGCAGCCCTTTACTACCAAAACCTTGCCCCATAAATGCGATACATCCTCCTTAAAGTCCTGTTCTGTTTACTTTAGGTCTGTATCAACCATGCACAGGTCCTCCACCTGCCTCCCACATTTACTGACCCAACAGACTTCAACCTTCAAGCCTCACACACTCCAATAGAGTTATTGGCCTCTCTGAGATAATCTAGGCCAACAGGACCAAAATACGTGTCTAAGCCATTTCACTGGAATTGAATTAATAATTCATCCTTTCCACTAAACTCAACTCAAGCTAATTTTTTTATAGTTCATATATTGCTTGCCTATAAAATTAGCCCAAATGCTGTTTTTCATCTCTGTGAATAGCATGACTCTGCTGGAAACCTGTTTCCCAGAGAGTTACCTGCAACAAAACAGGCCACTCCACTTATATGGTCCTTGAGAAAACACTAGGAAAACGCTTACATGGCTTTGTAATTAGGGAACCAACTGCAGAACTGAAATTGTAGCTCCACATTCAAAGCCCAGATTGGAAGTTACTTCCATCTGGTTTAAATAAAGCCCATTTCTCCAAACCTGGCTTCAGCTTCTGCATTTGGAAAATGCGAATTAACAGCATTTAAATGCACAGCTGTAGAATAAAAAGGATAATTACTTAGTGTACGTAAAAGGCTGTGTGAGTGAAAATCTACTGACTTAAGACCAAAAAAATCTGAAGTAGGGTCAAAGACAAATTAATAATGCAGGACTCAACAACTAAGTATAGTTCCTAAGTTTTGTGATGGCAGCAAAACAATTTACTTCCCCTTCTGTACCTGTTAAGTACCGAGAGACAAAGGAATACTGGGTATGGTGTTCCTGATGTTCTTGTCCAGGAACAGAATGCTGTCCTGCGATATTAGTTATTTTTAATAGTGTTTGGCAAAGCAAATACAGATCTGGAAGAATCTGTATCCTGATGGATGTGCCAGACCTTCCTGTATCAAAACCAGTTCTGTATTTCCACTCCACAAGCACATCCCTATGCAACACACCTTCCAGCACGCTGACTCCACTTATTGCTGTATGAGCGCAGAGGAAAGTCTGCCCATACATTGTATGTTGCAGGCACAGGACCATAAAACGAAAATTGTACGGTGCAAGCAACAGCCAAGGAACGACATGCAATTCCAGACAGTGCCATTCCACAGCCTCATTACGACCTGCATCTCCAGAGCAGCAAAGGGAGTTAAACAGCCATCCCTGAAGGACAGCCTGGCTGAAGCGTGCAGAGCTAGGTCAAGGTTTTTCTTCTCCTGGAATTGTGTCACCAAAATTAAAAAATAATAAAGAAGTAATATCATTTTTATTATAAAGTTTTGAACACCCCAAAAGCAGACACTGTAATTTAAGAGCTGCAGTACCAATCTTGATTGAGAAGCATTTTCATATCACATTAATGTAGGTTATAGATGGACAGGGAGTTTAAGGAGTATCTTCTTTTTGTGTTGTAACATATGAACTTTAATAAGCCTCGTTCATTTTTTAAAAGCCAAATAAAGGAAAAAAGCAGTAGCGATAATAAACAGTATTTAGCAAAAAGATAAGGAAGAAAACCATACAAAGTATATAACAGCTAATACATTTAGAATCCTCTTTGTGAGAGTCAGTCAAATTCAAAAGTATGTTGTTTTGCTACCGCTGTTGGCTTTGCAGTCCACAGAAGTGTAAGATCCAAAGAGATAGGAATATAAACATTATTTCTGAGAAAGAGTGGGGGATTAACAGTTAGGCTTAACTGGCTTTTCACTCAGGGTTATTCTCTGAAGAAAAATAAAAAAAAGAATCATGAAGAAGCCCAACAACTAACTTAAGGATGGAATCTGGTTATATTTTCTGTTCAAGTGCAATTAAACTATTATTCTTCCCTAGATGCCATCCTCACAACTTTCTGGAAAAGCTACAAGATGAAGCTTTTCTACACAGTTCAAAACTAGACAAATCTGAATGGTCCCTTCTATCCTATTACGAATCCTTCCATAATTTCACAGTGTAAAATTCCAGCACATTACAAAAAGCAGACACTAGAAGACAAAAATCAAGTTAAGGTGGCAAGAGGCCTGCATGATGAACAAAGAGCTCCTAGGGAAACTGACACATGAAAAGGAAGCGTACATGAGGTGGAAGCAGAGTCAGGTCACCCAGCAGGAAAGACACTGTCCAAGTGTGCAGAGATGGAGGTATCCACTGGCTGGAGGAACGGACTGACAGGAACCCACCAAAATTCAACAAAACCCTGCACCGGGAAAGGAATAATCCCATGCACCAATACAGACTGGGGGTTGGCAGAAAAGGACGTGGAGGTCCTGATGGACAAGCTGAATGTAAGCAATGTGCCCTTGCAGCAAAGATAACTAAAACCCTCCTGCATTTGGTAGAGGATTGCCAGCAACTTGAGGGAGATGATCCTGGCCCTCTTCTCAGCTCTGGTGAGACACACCTGGAGTGCTGTGTCCAGCGCTGGGCTTCCCAGTTAAAGAGAGACACTCAAGCAAATCAAGTGAAGCTCCATGAAGATGATTATGGGACTGATGCATCTGATACAGGAGGAGAAACTGAGACAATCAGCATTTTTTAGCTGGGAAAAAGCTCACGGTGCATCTTATCAACATGCATAAATACTTGATGGAAGCAGTAAAGAAGACAGAACCAGATACTCCTAAGTAGCGCCCAGTGAAAGGACAAGAGGCAACAGGCAAACCTGAAACACAAGAATTTCCATTTTAACATATGAAAAACTTATTTTGCTGTAAGGGAGATTGAACCCTGAAACAGGATGCCCCGAGAGGCTGTAGAGTTTCCATACTTGGAGACTCTCAAAACCCAATTGCACAATCTGCTGAGCAGCCTGCTCAGTTTGACCTCGCTTTGTGCAGGGATGTTGGACTACACAGTCTCCAGAGGTCACTTCCAATCTCACAAGTCTGTTAAAAGGCATTAAAAAGTTATTTTCTTTCAGTGGACTCCGTTCTGACCTATTTCACAGCTGTTTAACTCAGGTGCCTGTTAGTTTGGGCTTGTAAGTGATTTACCTGTGCTCCTCTCAGCCAATTCCCACTCAGATTTGTCACTAAATTCCACAGTCCTTCTCTTTGTCAAAGCTGTCCCAGACTTGGAGACTTCAGAGACTCTTTAACTCTACATGCATGCTACACAAAGGACACATACTTTTAAATATCACAGAAAACATTCATGCATCTGGCTCAGAAACTTATTTCAATATATAAATAATCCCAGTGACTTACCTACTTAAATTTAGCAATAAGCTTTAGTACTTTGCAGAACAGGGCTTTTAACACACAGGGACCAAACTGACATTTGCCGTGGTCCCTGAACACTTCCCAGAACCAGTGTGAGCACTAGGAGTCAACAGGGCTCAGAATCCCTCTCAGGGTCAGACTTTAACCCCAAAATACCACACCTGTAGGTTGACAGATACGTATGGTACAGATATACCATAACTATATATATACACGCATATCTATATGTAGATATATATCACACATACAGGTATGGTATAAATACACGCACACGTATCTGCACACCCCTCAGGCAGATCTATATGTATATAACACACACATAAATGCATATATGCTCTTCAGAAGAGCACAGAAAGATACACTTAGAGCAGGTTGGGTACAGAGTGCCTTAGCAACAGTCTATCAGACCAGTATTGGTAAGCCATGGAAAAATTTTCAAATTAGAGAAATTTGAAGCTGATGACATAACTGAGGGGTCAGGTCCTGCCTCTGAACTTAGCACTGGTTTCATCCTCAGTCTCTACACCCTCCAACTAGTCACAGTAAGAGGTGTGGCAAGGAGGCACCAGAATCAACTACTGGGAAAGGCGGCAACTAAAAATCAAAGCAGGGACATTATGGTGTACTCAAATAAGGAAAAAAAAAAAGTCATCCTAGATCAATGTATTATATAGATCTTGAATTTCTTTTTGCTTGGAAAAAAGTCACAGACAAAACCATCATACAAAAAAAATCCCCAGGTAACATTTGTCATCACAAACCTGCTATGCAGAATGCCATTACTTTTACTAGATGAGGTGAGATGAATTTTATCCTGCTATCAAATGATGAGTATTTATAGCTCTCCATAATGGTTTACTAGGAAAAAAGATGATGAAAACAAAAATAATAATAAAAGTGGCAAACCTTTAAGCCTTTCAACATCTGATAAACCAGGAACTGGATTCGGTCTTCAGTTAGTTTCTCATGCTTCATTATCTTACTCAAATCTGTTCCCATAAATGGCATGACAAGGTAGCTTTAAAAAAAAAAAAAAAAGGAAAGGAAAAAGGACAGAATAACTTTAATTTGTCAAATTAATTGAAACATAACTGCATGTTATAGTTCCTGACAATATTAAATTACAGATCATTCCATTCACCAAACAATTCGATCATCATCCCCCTGCCCTCCAAGTTTCTCTGGTTTTATCTATTTTGATTGTCATAAAGAGGTATTGCCTAACCCTGTTGTCATTGGTTATGGAAAGTTGCTAGTTATCAAGATGAATGCAGATTCTGAACTAGTTCGAAAGAACCTAACCAAGAGCCATGTGATATTTCAAAGACACCTACACAGAAAACAAAGGCATTCACTCAGTGCTATGTATTTCACAACCATGAGTGAACTATCAGCAACCAAAGTACCTAGACAGTTCATTCAAATAGACAAGGTCAGATACAACACAAGTAGAGTTGATCAAACTAGGAGGCAACAATAAATTCCATTCATTTTCATCTGGGATCATAAACTGGGATCAGCACTTAGTGCTGATGAGGGACACCAGCAACAGAAAGCATGAGAACGCCCAGCTGGCATTTCAGTGCTAATCTTTACATTGCTTGTAGTAAGCTCATCCTTCACAGTCTGTCCTTAAAGCCAGGTCTGAACACAGAGCCTGCCATGTCTGGCACCTCAGGATAAAGCCATCGTTTTTCCTCTTCTTATGAAGATGAGCAGATGCAGCTTCATGAAGGGAAGAATTAGATGTGATCATTGTTTCATAGCTACAAATTTTATTATTTAGACTTAAACAGGTTTTCTTTGGTTAAAATATGCAAATTATAATTCTGCTACTATTAAACCTGTATGAAAACTTCATTTATTCTGTTAGACTTTTAACCATAAAAAGCACAGAAATTGAATATAAAGTCATATAGGAGTTATAGGTAATATTTTCAATGTTTCCCAGGTACCAAACATTTATTTCGCCACAACTTGAGGATCAGGTCTCAGGCTCCCAGGCCCAGTATTTACAGGCAAATTCACTATCCTTTGGATACAAAAGATGAGCAATTTATTTCCGTGAGTATATAAGGACAGAGCAAATATGGGGAAGAGAATGACATTTCTTCTCTCTCCCCCGATATAACACACCAAATGTTTCCCATCAAGAGACCAAGTGACTTAGAAAATGGAGTTTAACTTCTTTGTTGCTGTTCCTGATTGTTAAAAGCATATGAAGTTCTCTCCTAACTCAGACTTACTAAATACATTTTCCCAGAGGTCATAAATAGATGGAATGAGCAGTAAAAAAAATCTTTAGTGACTGTTCTAGAAAAAAACCCCAGAGTTAGAAAGAGATGAGGCAAGAGAAACAGAGAAATAACTACACAGCTTTTACTGCTGGTAGGGACCTTCAAGCATTCATCAGGATTTTGCTTGTTTGCCACCACCTGTACAAAACCCAAGGCTCTGGATGGGTAGTGATTTGTGTGAATAGGCAAAGTTTGAAACAATACATAACCATTAAGCACTGCAAAGAACAGGATGAGAAGAACAAAGACAACTGTACTTTTACCTATGCACAATTTACTATGTGTACAAATTGATGACTTCAAATCTCCTACAGCCAGAAAGAGGTCTAGGTGGGTGGAGACAAAAAACAATGTAAGAGAGGGAAAACCCACACCTATCTGAGTGTGGAAGTTCAAATTGTGCTCGTTTATGAGCCACACATTGGAACAGGACAACAGTGGGCTCAAACTCTATCATCTCACTTTTAACACTTTATCTACCACTTAAAACTTTGCAAACTTACTTCTATTACTAAAAATGTATTTATAATCCACAGCTGGAATCCTCAAATAAGCTAAGGAGGATATTTGCTGCTGATCTGTAAAGCTTTGCTGTAACGCTTATTAGGCACCAGTAACCACCAGACAGCTCTGTTGCTATTTCGAGGTTAGTTGTAAAGATATGAAACCAGACATCTAGACTTGTTAAGAAATCCATGGTCAAAGCCAAAATAGATATAGACACTTCTTTGGGTTCCTCCCTGGGCCCTGGCCAGACTTTGGGTGGAATCCAGCAGGGAGGGGGACGCCAGATGTTTCCGTGCTTGAAATTTCCAAAGTTGTTTATTCAACGGTATAAAAGCTGGACTCTCTTGCAGCGACTTTGGAGACCTCACCTACGAGTGGACACACTGCGTAAGACCTCCCGATTGCCAGGTTCTCCAAATCCACGCTGCAACTGGGGCTCCCCAGCGACTGTGGATCCGGATAATGGTAAAGTATTAGGGCAATTGGTGATGTATCTTTCTTAATCACTATTGCTAATTTTGTGTAGTGTCACTTATTTTCTTTGCTGCTTAGACCCGGGCATAATAGGCTTATCTTATTAGCTACATGCATTATCTTGGTTTTGTATTACTATGAAATAGACAGTAAAGTCAGTCTATTCTTTTTATTGGCATCTGTGTCCTTTCCATTGACTCCATCAACTGGCAAAACAAAATTGGTGTCACGAACAAGATCTGGCAAAATTTAATTTTTTAAAACTAAACAGACTGTATCAGCCCTGTCTGAAATTCCTGGATGGGACGACCCTCCCTATCGTTCACTGGCCCTTAAGCGGGCTAAGGTCGGAGGACCACGCGAGCCATGGGAAAGTCGGCTGAAAGAAGCTGAGCCACTGGATGTGTTAAAAGCTATTAAAAAAAAAAAAAAACAAACACCTATTCAAAAAGGAAAAGAAGTTGTGGGTTTGGGAAGATGGGGATGGATTTTGTTAATGGCATATCCGAAACAGCACCAACAGAAAGAGCAATTGTTAAAAGGCTCCCACATGGAGCGACAGATGTGCGATTTGCGGAACCAAGTTGCAATGTTACAGTGCCAAAATAAGTCACTTGCTGATAAGTTGGATGCTTATCAGACTGTAGCTGAAAAGGCTGCAGTGTGGGTTGTGCAACAGAAATATAAGAAGAGGAGGGGATGAGTGAATCATAAGAAAGTGTGCCCAGCGATCGCAGAAGCAGGCTTGCAGAGGAATCCCGATAAACGGGACGGAGATATTTGGGATTCTACGGATTCTGACGAGGCTGATCCCCCTGATGAATCTGTAGGTGCGAGACCAGTGCGAAGACGGAAGCTAGAGTGGGATGCTGATGGGCAACAGGTGAGTAAGGATGTGGTAGAGGATTTTACTCAGCATGAACTAAATGATAGAAGTGAACAGTTTAAACAAAGGCCAGGGGAACCACTGCTTTCCTGGATGGTACGTTTACACAATCAGGGAGCATCAGGGGTTACTCTGGATGCAGGCAATTCTAAGAAGTTTTAAGTTCAGACACTTCTGTGCAAGATGCATTTAGAAATAACGACTAAGACACTAGTTTGTTACCCTTGGCCACTCGGGGATGTAACATCAAGTACGCCACAGAAAATGACTGGCCAGGGTCCAAGTGTCAGTGGTACACTCTGCGGGATCGTATACAACAAATTAAGGAAAAAGGGATGAAACGGGCCGTCTTCCTAGAGGATGCTGATGCCCTGATGCAGAATGCCTTGTCTATTACAATGAGGAATAGACTGATTAAGACTGCCCCACCAGCATATAAAAATGTGATTGACTCTCCTGCTTAATGAGACAAGAAACCTCCCTGATAAAGTAATTGAGAAAATATAGCAGTTAGGTGACCTTGGGGAATGGGGCCTCCGAGGAAGTGCAGGAAACCAAGATAACTGAGACAGTTCTAAGAGTAACAAAACCCATATCTCTCAGAAGGAAATGTTTACGGCTTTATTGAAAGACGGCATACCCCATGGTAAGATTGATGGTGTGCCAACTAACGAATTGTGAAGAATATATAAACAGCGGGGGCTGACCAAACCCAACAAGAAAGTGCAGAATTCCAAGGCAAGAGATCCAGGAGCAACTCAGCCTATGGCACCTCCTCTGGAGCCTCAACGGGACTTCACATCTGCTCATGGAGGGCCCCCTGTGAGTGGATCAGCTGTTCCAGGAGAGAAGGAGGATTGGAAGCCATACTCTGACCTGTATCCTTGGAAAAAGACTAGAGAAATGATTCGGCATAATAAACAAGACGACTTGGGAGAATGCCATCTATACGCTGATTCTTGGTCAGTAGCTAATGAGTTATCTACCTGGTTGCCAACATGTATAGCCAAAAATTGGAAAATACATTCCAAAGAAGCCTGGGGAAAGGAACTGTGGGAAAATATTTGGGTGACTGTACTTCATGTCGATGCTCGCAGTAACGCAGACACCTTAGAACGACTCTATAACTCTGCTGCAGACAACTGGGCAAAGATTTCCCAAGCCAGATTGGAAATCCCTCAGAAGGAGGATCATGAAGGCTTGGTGAAATGGGCGCACCAAAAACGTGGGCACCTCGGAGAAGAAGCTACTTACAGGCGGGCTCAAAAACATGACATAACAATGTCACTTGATATGATCAAAACTATAATCGCCCAATGCGCCGTGTGCCAAAACACTCACAAAAGCCTGGTGCCAAACACTGTGAAAGGACAACTGGGGAGAGGAAAATTGCTAGGACAAATTTGGCAAATGGATTACATTGGACTTCTACCCCAGGACCAAGGATGTAAATATGTTTGTACTGCTGCGGAGGAGTGGTTGATGTAGATTATCAAGGAGAAATTAAAGCAATTTTATTAAATAATGGTGAACAAGATTTAATTATTCAACCTCATAACAGAGTGGCAGAATTGCTAATTTTGAAAATAGTGGTAAAGAAAGGGGATCCACCCCAAATTACCACTGTTCATGGCAATAAAGGATTTGGATCTACTGGCCTCAACAGTGGGGCAAAAGTGTGGGTCCAACAGCCCTCCCGAACCAGCTGAAGTGATAGCCACGGGAAAAGACAATACAATTCCGATCATGAGGCACGGGCAAGAAAAGTGGGAATATGTCCCTGCCACTAAATGTTATTTACGAGAATAACTAGATGGTACAGAATTTTATCTTACAGGTGCTGCAACACTAAATTTACCTGTCTACCACAACGGGCCATTCGGGAGAGGATACTATCCGTGTACCTGGATATGAAGGCCGGTGCGGAAGAGGACACCTCTGCCTTAAAACTATTTCCAAAGACTGTTGTCCCGGCTTGTGCTCTGATCATGATGACGACATCGCTGATGCCATGCTGCCTTTGTGACCAAGGCGTAAGTTGGGAGAACAGATTTGTGACTCTAGGATAGGAAACAGCAAACTCATTTAACCTTACTAACTGCTACGTGTGTGGAAGCCCAGGAGGATTTGAAGATTGGCCATGGATAGCCCACCTGGTGCAACCCAAACGGTGGGTCAGCAAGCTAAGTACAGTTCATGAGGGAACTGAGTTCTGGACCAAGGACAGCGACGCCTGGTGACTTCGTTTTGCTGGGAAGGGCATTTATTACCTTAATCGGACGAGAGACAACAGAGTGCAAATGGGAAAAAGTGATTGTGAATGGACATTTTCTCTAGGATTTGACTGCTCTGACCCCTACTGCCGTCCTTACAATTGCTATAAATACCGAGGAAGATGGAATCAAACACATGTAAAGCTTACTAACAATACTTGGGTAACATGTTCATATAAAGACCATACAGGGGAAGGTTGTGATGCAGTAGGATAAGTTCTTTGGTGACCTGTTTTTAAGCTGCCAATGAGATAACACTACTAGCAAAAAACACACTACAGTGGTACCAGTGGGAGTGGCAAAACCACAATGGAACCCAGACCTATTTTGAGAAATTTTGGTCTAGCACTAACCTAACTAAAGGGGGATGTAATTGTGAATGGCGGCCTAATGCAGGAGTGTGGAGGTGTGTGGAGGCAAAACAACCTCCAAAACTTGAAAGGATGATTTTAGGGTCCCATTTAAAACACAGTGTTTGAATGCTAATCATATACACGCACATGTTATTACATATGCCATATAAAATGCTAGCACAATAGGCAATATGGACAACATCCTGTTAGGCTCAATGATCATTTTGGTCCAAATGATGTATATGAACACACAGTCCATGTTTTCTCTACTTCATTTTCTACATTTTCCTGTAAATCCACAATAGCTTTCTTTGTTAACATATAAATACGCCAGGTTGTTTTTGAAACACAGCTACATTAGATGAAATCAAGAACAGTTCTATGAATGCAACATGAAATCTACATTAAGCCCACCAGGACTTCTGACCACTGTTTCTCCAGTGACTCTAATTCACAAGAATTGCAGCAGGATCCACAAGCAGAACAACAGACATGCTAACTATCTTGTGTCTGAGATGCTGCCAAAAGGTCAGGGAGATGTACATGCATCATGCTAGAAACGATCTATATTGTGTGCTGTTTGGACCACTGGACTGGGAAACCAGTCAGGGAGTACAACAAACCACAGTGCAGACAACCACTAAAAAATTCAGCAGTATCAGCAGTTTTGAATTAATCCTCAAATTAGGATGGATCACACCAGAGATGTGTAGCAGAGTTGTGCAGCAGGCATCATTTTCAGCCTACTTATTTGAGCTAAGAATTGTCTCATCGTGTGGACAACCTGTCCTTGGGGTGAGGAATCAGTACTTCAAAGGTGGGTTAGGGAATCCACCAAACTGCCATTTATGAAGGACTGAAAGTAGTACACACCTTACAAGATAGGTAACCAGTTCTAATGACAATCTGAAAACCTCAGCCTACCCATTTTGAAGTTGCACATAAGAGTTATATTAAGACAAAATTCAGAAAAAAATCCATGAAGTGACAATTTTGGAATTTTCCATTTAAAAAAACACCTAACCTTCCTCCCGCACAAACAACTCAGAACTTACAAGTCATTAAACTTCTCCGGTGTTACATCTGGTGTGAACACATCCAATATTCCAATTACCTAAAAATAAGGGAGAGAGAACACAAATGGGGATCAATACTGATTTAACACAACAAAATCCCAAACTGAATAATAAGTGAAAAGATATAATCAAAAACATTTCCATAGTGAGACATTAGCTACAGGCATTAAGATAGGAGAAAGAATACCTAAAGCAGTGCCTAGCAACACCAGGATTTGTTATGTGTTGAATTTTATAACTCTGAGGGCTGTTCAATGCTGTGATAGAAAAGAAGGGGGGAAAAAAAAAAAAGTATTTCCTTGAACAGAAAGTTCAGAGGTTAACAGTTTTATGTAAGAGGAGAGAATGTCTTTTAACTTGAACCACTGAGGTGTCAAAAATAAACCAGCCAAATCAGTTTATAACCTGAAGCAGACATAAGTGCTATTCAGCTAGCTGGGCCTGCTGCCTGACAATGAAGAACACTTTAAATGTCTTCTAATTTCAGTAACAGGGTAATTTAGGTACATGAACTAAGACAAAACCATTTTTATAAAAAGAGTAAATTATCAAGAGCCTACTATGATTTACTATGGCTTATACCTTAGGTTCTCCTTAAGAGTATTTTTTGTCAAACAAAAGCATTCTATCACTCAACAGAGAAATAAAAAAGTAGTAAAACAGATTTCCCACCACAGTTTTTCCTACTGGCATGGTTTTCAGCAGAACTATACCAACTGACTAGATGCATTATGGTAACTGCCAACGCTTCTCTCAAGCCCATTAAACACCAGAAAACTGAATATACAGAACTCGCTGCTCCAACAGATGCAGCTGGAATTGTCTAAAGCCAGACCTCAGCATGGATGAGGCTTAATCCAAGTAGTGCCTAAACAGCACAGGCTTTTACAGTTCCTTCTTTTCTACTTCTACTGCTCATTCACGACCGTTTCTGTCTGCTCAGAGGAAGACTCCGAGGCCCTAGACTGCTCGTGGTGTTTCCCAGGTGCAGGCTGCTGTGTGAATAGGGGTGTGCAGGCCTTGCTGAAAAGCAAGATGAAAGACTAATAACCTTTATAACCTTGTTCAGACCTATCTCCATGGCCATACAATTCAAGGACATCAGATTATATATTAAGCTAAAAACGTAAAAGATTAGAAGCTGCAAGAAAGACCCCAAGGGTAATGGCATAGTACATTGTCTGATGTTATCAAAGTACTAAAAGGAGGACTGATTAGATTAGATGTCAGGAAGAAATTCTTCACAGAGAGGGTGGTGAGGCACTGGAACAGGTTGCCCAGAGATGTTGTGGATGCCCCATCCCTGGATGTCTTCAAGGCCAGGCTGGATGTGGCTTTGAGCAACCTGGTCTAGTGCAAGGTGTCCCTGCCCATGGCAGGGGGGTTGGAACTAGATGATCTTTAAGGTCCCTTCCAACCCAAACCATTCTGTGATTCTATGATTCTGTGATTCTATGACTGCAAAATCCATTTTGATAACAATCAAGATGGATTTTGGACATTACCACTATGTCTTAATTGCTCCATAAAACAGGGTTCTTTAAAAAAGTATGCGAAAGTAAGGAGAAGCAGAAATGCAGGAAAATAATCCAAGTGTGGAAAGACGGCTTCCTTTATTTAAAGGTTTAAATTAAAATCTCCAACTGTGATGAAATCCCTACTGCATGTATTTTTATCTTTTCCACATTCAAGGGGAACTACTACTGTTAGCCTGGATTAACAAAATATCATAAAAATGAACAAGGCAGAAGAACTTATAAATACAAAGAGAGAAAATTACAATTCTTTTCCTCTGTGGCCACATATATCTTTGAAAAAAACCGACTAGCAATATTTTCCTGAGGATTGTTGTATGAAACTAATTAAATAAGAATAATATAACTATCATAAAGCAGTAATTAAACCCAAGAAGGATGTTGTCATTATTTGAAGGAACTAACATTGCTAACATTACTGGAAGATTTTTTTTTTTTTTAATGGCAGTTTTACATACAGCTTTCCATTTCTGTGTGGAGGCTGGGAGAGAAAGGGAGGAGAGAGGAGTTAGGAAGAGGTACGTGACAACAATGGAGCATAATGCAGCTACAGGCATGCCCTAAGAGAGTGTGTACACACACACACAGAGCATACACAGCCAGAAGAGTTGTGTGCTCTCCACACATCTCAGCATTAAAAAGAAGGAAGTCAACATTTTAACATTAATCTTCTCCAGTATGGGTATCTTTCCACCCCACTTTTTCAGAAGTCCTGCTTGTTCTCCTCAAGAAGGTATTTCCATGCCTTCATTTACCTAAGCCAGAAACGTAAGAAGACAAACCCCATCACACCTGAATGCAGCAGCGACGGACACAGGGACACCACAATAAAAACAAGGGACACAGCAGAGGAGGAAATAGTGTGGCTGCTGCACTGCATCCACCTGTGCTCCAAGGCATTATCAGGTGTCCACTGTGAAAACACGTTTGAAACACATTTCCATAAAGAGCATACCAGCCCCAAACCACACCTAATGTACTTCACTAGCATTTTACTGCTTCTCCATTTAAGTAAACGCAGTTCCTGGTTGTTACCACATACTCCCTGATATACAATACACATTACCTCCGAGGTAAGGTTGCAGACTCGCAGGGACAAGCTTACCATGGCTGCAGTGAAGGATACCACCAAGAGCATCACTCAGCTCCCGCTGAGGGGAACTGGAAATAATAAACTCGAACGCTCTTTTAACGTGCCAAGGATTTCACAATACTACTTTCTCTTGCTTTACAAAGTAAACTTTCTAAAAATCCTGAAATCCATTTTAGTGTCCAAATTGGTAAGAAATGCTATTAATTAATCCGTTTAAAAATCAAGTGAGGGACCCATTTCCTTTTCCTCAGTGATCTTCATTTAATAGCTGCACTTTGGGATGATCTTCCTGTACTGGAACAGAGTCAACAGTATTTCCATTTAGATCACAGCTTTCTGCAGATGTGTTAAGCACAAGGAGGTAGGAGGATAGAATAAATCCTCCGAGGAAGATACAACTCCGTCTACTTCTTCAGGAAAAGAACTGGACAAAGTGCAGGGAACTCCTTCATAATATCATGGAAAATCCTGTGTCTGTCTAAAATGCTCTCAATTACATAATCTATAAAAATACCCTTTACAATACTTAATGTCCCAGCACAAAAGTAAGCTACCGTAAAACAATTACAAGAGTAATTTATTTTTCAGTGTGGCCCATCTGAAATGTAACAGAGGTATCTGTGGAACCTTCTGTAGATCTATTTTTGGTGTTAATTCAGCACAATTACTGATACTATCAGAGATGGAAGCGCAGCCAAGGAACGAACCCAGGACACTGCAAAGGCAATGAAAAGCATCTGTAGAAACCATCAGCAGCACGGCCCTTTCAGGGTCTCATCTGTCTCCCCACTAACTCTGCCAAAAGGCAGCTTCTCAAATGAATTAGCCCACAAAGGATGCACCTTTTTTCCTACCTCCCATCTGACTGAAAAACAACCTGGATTTCTGCAGTCTCCACTGAAGTACCTTCCTTGGTTCTATCTCAGGTGAAATACTGTGTCTCTCCCATCTCCCTGCAAAGCAAAACCACAGCAGCAGCAAAGCTACCAGTCTACTGGTCTAACTTGTTTTCCACAGGTATGCTTTTACTCCGTATATTTACTTTGTTGATTGTGTCTCTTCCCCATGAAGCCAGTGTGGGGTGGGTGGCAGTGTCTCCAGCCCTTCTTATCCCTATTACCCATCCTCCCAAAAGCATTTACACTGGTCACCCTGACCAACTTTAACTACTATCAACAAACAAATAACAGCTTTGCACTAGCAAAGTGGTTTCTGCCCTTTCCTTCCCCTCCTTTTCCAAATGTTACTCCAGCAGTGTAACAACAGCTAAGAGCTCCTCATCTCTGCCCTCCCCTGCACCTTCATGTACTGGGTGACTTCTATTCAAGGACCGTTCCACTGCGTTTCTGTTAAGGTGTTTCTCATGTAAGCTGCAGCACATCAACGAAAGACTTGGATCTTGTATAAATTAATAAATAATGTAGGTTATGTCTTACACATTAAGCACTGCTTTCTCTTGCAGATGTTACGCATGAAAACACAGTGAAGTTGAGTGGCTTTGGCACTCAGGCTACAAACACAAGTACATTTTTTAAGAGAGATCCCTGCTGGGGTACGCTGAACTACATATTATGCTGCATTAATTTTTCTGCAGGGTTAGCTTCAACTTCATGTTCCTGCACTGTTCCACATCACATGGCACCTGCATCCTTTTATTACACCAAGAAGTCTCAATATATTTAACTATCCACGCACAAGGCTTGTGCCACAGTCATTAATTACTGCTACGTGACACAAGGGATGCTGCGGATGGACAGAGTGCTCCTTTCCTTTCTCCTGCTAGCCGGCACACCGGCGGGCACACGCCGTACCCACGAGGGTCAACACATTCTTCTTTCAAAGGACCCATACGTAACACTGGACAGATCCAAATCCTGCAGACAGACAGATCTCTGGATTGGATGGCAATCCAATGAGAAGGTTTGGGTTTCAGTGCTGTCTTATTTTCATTTACTGGATGAGGCTAATCAGTTGGCTTTATTAGCACCCAAGGCTGGGGTGTGAATAAATGGCTGTCAGCTGAAGCCCAGCCTAGGTAAAACATCTCTTAGGCAGGTTTGTGAAAACAAAGAAGTGACAACCAAGACCACTATGTTGATTTATTGGCTTTTGAATACCAAAATAAGTGACTGGTGTCCTGTTACCTCCCTAGCTGTGATAAGCTTTCAGACTGCAGAAAAGTGGCCAGGAGCATTTTTCCCCCACAACCTTTTGACAGCAATAAACCATCCAGTTATAACTGTATGTTTGCTTTCGTAAGTACCCATTTGCCACTGCCAGCCAGGATTCCTGAATTGCACTTTACTGGCACTTGTGTACCCAAAGGACACGAATTCTTAGCTGGGTCAGTTCTGTGGGACTTGCTGCAGGAAACCTCTTCTAAACACAGTGAGCATGCCTTCATCCGTAAAGGCATCTACAGCTCCCTTCTTGGTCTGATTTTGTACACCACAGAGGCTGTTACTCTTGCAATGCTCATGAACTGCAAAGGGTGACAGATTTAAGTTTTTCTCAGGCAGGAACACACAGTGCCCCACTATTTTCTCTTCAACAAACTCCTACCTTGGTTGATGCTGTGTAGCTGTAAATAAAAAGCCCAATGTTTTTTCCTAAATAAAGGAGTCAACAGAATTAAATATTAGCCAACCTAAAAGTGAAGGCCTGTATCATCCTCAGAAACGTAACTGTAGAGATAGAGACAATTTGGTGTCTGGTGGATACACAAGATCCTACTAAAAGGGGGAAAAGAAAAATCAACATGGTTCTCATAATGCGAAACACACACTGGTCTTCAGATGTGGGAATACACCAGAGAATAATTTCCGCTCAGAGCAATGAATGAGAGCGTAATATAGAGTACCTTTAAACAAATACTGCAGTTGCCTCTTACATAGAGGGTTTCCAGGAAGAGAAAACATCTGTAGAATATTAACTGACCCAAGAAACTTTTAACATGCATTTGTTAAAAATTTTATGCCAGAAACACATTCAGAATTTAAGTTAGTAGAACTGGGTCTGAATTACTGTATGTGCTTACATGTACACATAGGTATATGCATACACCACACTTTCCCAAAATCCACACTGTTCCAACACAAGACATCGGCACGAGCCGCTGCTTTTCTCTCCCCCTCCAGTGCCATCTCTCCTTGCCAGCTATTTGGCACTCCTCCTGGCAACTTCAAAACTGCTGTTAGCAAACTGGGAGGTGAAAAGAGCACAGGGACTGGACCAGTGCAAGTCACTATGCAGTTGTTCCAACAAAAGTGGGTATCACGGGGTCGCTTCCAGTCCAAATGTACAATAAAATCCAAGTTATTTGCCAAATCAAACTAAGAGTTCTGCACCTCTGCTTACTGCTCTCTGTTTAGCTCTTCATAAAGACATCTCCATTAGCTTCAGAAGAACACACGAATGCAGAGCTATGCAAATGTTTGAGCCAAAGCCAGGGCCAAGGTTAGCACACTGGTCATATTTTCACTGGTTTTGGTTTTAAATAAGAGCCATAATAGATAGTTTTAAGGGTCCTCACTTTAACTGAACTCAAACTGAAAGAAGCAGGGAACAAAAGCAGCACCACTGAAAAAAACTTTCGAAAGGTAAACAGTCCGTTCTTCTCTGCAAGATGCAGCAGATGCCCAAGAAATAATCAAGAGCTGCTAGGGCTGTAGTGGGATGAATACTTCAAGCTAGCATGAATAAATGAAGATAAAACCTCACCCCAAAACAGTGCTTTCTTCATTCTGCCTAAGTTGCTTTTATTCCTCATTTTCACACCAACCCCACTCTGGTGGCAGAGTATCTGTTTATGCAGCTACACGGTGATCTGGCAGCGTTATCCCACTGCAAACTAACTTTTCTTTTTGGCAATGTCTGAGGAACTGATCTGCGTTAGACAGCTTCTTAGGCAGCAGCAGTGGATTATGATGTTTGTGAACATCCCAGATCCTCTCAAATTGAAAGGCCTACTAAAAAACAAGGATACAGGTGCCATTAAAGACAGTGATTTATCTCCTAACAGTCAGGTCTCACCCTCTTCACGCACAGACTCTGCCCCATGGTCCTCAACACCATTTCTGCTCTGGATTTGTTTGCAAAGGGTTGATGAGAAATGCCATGCTACCGAGTTTGCACAATTACACAGACATATTCCTCGCTACATTTAAGTAACATCCCACTTGAGTGCCATTTGGGAGAACAAAGGTCTAGCATGTATAATGAAAGATGGCCACGCCAGCCTTCTCCTGAAAATGCCTGAACAGACAAGCAAATTAACCCATGACTTAGGTTCCTTACCAGGTAAAATACAATTCCAGTAAAATTCAGTAGAATGACTCCCATGTTTGTTTTTACAGGAGTCCTGGTCATCCTACAACCCTTCCAGATTAAGGAGATTAGCGTATTCCTCAAAGGGTCTACAATGGAGGTCATCCAGAGTATTAAGCATAAGTTTTCCTCCATTTTCTTCACTGAAGCATGAAATGCTGATGAATTACATCACTGTGACATGGGTTTAATGGTATCTTCTGCTACCTTAATGGAGGACCAGAGGTGCTATTTATAACACAAAGTGTCAGACCATTACAATTTCTCCCATCATCCTGAATACAGCATAAGGTTAAATAAGCTATGACAATATATTGCTACATGCTTAACACAACACTGCCCCCAAAGCCATGAAGGGCAGAGATGGTCCATCGAAAGGTAATCATGGTGAAACAAACAAAACATCACACTTTTCATGTAATCCAACATCAAATGCATCATGATTACAGAAGTAATTTTAAAAGAAAAACAGATCAGAGGAGTGTTTTCAGATGTAATTTTAATCAGATGTAATTTTAACTATCACATAAACAGAACCTTGATATAGTTTATAACCTGAAGAAGGAAAAAAGCAAGATCAAAATTTGTACTGGCAGACTAGTGCAATGTTGCAACAACATCCCAAGTCTAATCCATTGTGGCAGTACTGTTAGACCACCTATCACACAACACCTCCTTTAGATACTGAGATTACCAACACCCAAGACAGGTAACAGTGGCATCGCTATTTTATTGTGGTCTTTGAAACAATTACTTCTGTTTTATTAATTTTTAATAGCAGTTTTGTTATAATACAGCCAGAAAAAAAGATAACTGCTATTTCAAAGAAGAATGCTGTAACATATTGGCCAACAGAAAAAATCAGGAAAGATACTTTAATCACTGTTCTATTCTACTGATTCCTGTTATAAGGAGATAGGCACCCATGTGAGTGGGTCCCATTCAAAACTCCACAGCCAGACCCACGGAAGCCACGAGGGTAATGACAGAGAACAGACAGCTGTCCTGCCACTACTGTACGTACCATTAAAGGTGTGTATGGCACACCACAGACTGCTGATGTGAACAGGAAAGGACATTGCTGTCTGCCTGCAAAACCATCCCTCGGTGGAAATATGCAGAAAAGGGTCTTTGACAGAATGGTGGTGGGTCAAATGAGAGGCTGAAAATCCTGATGAGGAGTGACACTGCCACTCTGGTTTAATTTTGGATGGGTGGAGTGGCTAAAGCAGTATCCTGAGATCAGCACGGGGACTAGAAATCCTGAAGGGCGTTGTTGCTATTCCTAAATCACTGTGGGCAAAACAACTGACCGAAGGGTGTGAGGCTGGGATGGTGGATGGAAATTCTCTTGATGGGATGTGCTGCCCTGTCAGCCTCATCGTGGATGGGTGGAGTAGTCAGCTTCTGCCTCTACGGTGCCCACAAATCCTTGTGGGATCATTTATTCAGTCTTTGTTCTCTAATGAGTAGATGCCGTAATTCATGGTAAAACTTTTCCTTAGTCTGTAGACCAGATTCTTCTTCCTGTGTCCCAAACTGTTTCCTAAAACTGTAAATTATTCCCTTCCTTCATGCATATTGATTTGTAACTTTTTCAGATTGTACTCACATTCCCCAGTGAGCATTTTCTTCTAGACTCTTTAATTATCAAACGAGTCCATGGAGGGGTTGCTGAGTATTATCCTGAAGGGCATACACCACATAAAAACCACCAGGAGTGGAAAATGCTACCCAACAGATTATTCTGGGAAATGGAAGAAAAATAATCTCAAAATTCTGGACACAGTTAGGAGCTTGGCAACTGCACAAGCTGCTCTGCTCCCAAATGTTCAGTAAAGAAAATGCTTAAAGTATGAAAGCCCATGCATGACACACAAATTCCCTGGAAACGTTAACTCTTTAACATATACAGCAGTGGTTAAGAAGCACTTACCTCAAAGGGATCAGGTAAGGGGATCAAATGTAGTAAAAGACTCAGACTAAAATGTTAACAGGTTCTTAAGCCTATAGAAAGGTCTGGTTTTTTCTGGACAGTCAAGACATCCCACAGATTATTCTTCAGAATGAACCTGGATACTGCTGGTACTCACAATGTTAACACCCTAACATTAAATGGCAATGACTGGCTATTGTTATTACCAGTTTCTCTTATCCTTGCTTTCTTTGCTTTCCTTGAAGGCCATAGGAATTAAGCTATATTCTACGTTATTAACATTTTAAACCAGATTCTTATGCATCATTTTAACAAATCCCTCCAAATTCTCCTTTTTTTCACATGCATTTCTGATGAACAACATTTAAAGCCACTACTATGATCCTCCAAGCCCACCCTGGGACCCTTCTTCTCTGGAGCCCGTGCTTTGATTCCACAGTAACTGTTTTCACACAGATATCTCCTCATTTTTTTTCTTAAACCATTAAGCATTGCTGCGACTAAGCATCTTTTATCTCAATGACATGTTCAACACTTCTCTAACATCACGTGGGAATCTGCGCAGAGCTCTGTATCCTATTTTCCACTTCCCAGGAAAACAATTTATTTAGTCATTCACAAACTTTTCCTGTTTCACATTAGGACAAACCCAAAACTTTCAAATGCTTCACGAACGATAAAAAAAAAAAAGGAAAACCCTACCTGCTCCCCAAAGACACGCACGTGTACCACAGCCATCTTCACCCAAGTTCAGAAACAAAGGGATGCGGGCACCACAGACCCCTGCTCTGCACCTCACAGGAATGCAGTGATGGAGACTGTCTTCAATCTCTCTTACTAGCTCTGAGCACAAATTCCACCGTGGTCCTAACCTTCCCCACCCAACCTTTCCTACGTGGAAACGATCTGGCGTTTCCCACAGGATATTCTAGTGTGTGCAAACCGATGTTTGCAGATAATGGACAGACAGACAAAAGACAGACACGCAGGTCTTGCTCAAAGACTCACGAATACCATGCAGCCACACATCTGCCTCGTCCAACTCCGCGTGATTTTCTGTTTTTAGGGTGTGTGAACTGCGGCCCTGGGGGATACCTGCCAACGCCCCAACTCACGTTTTCGTGCTTCATGTGCTTCAGGAGGCGCAGCTCTCGGTAGGCTCGTTTGGCAAAGAGTTCGGACTGAAACGGGCGGTACAACTTCTTAATGGCCACTTTGGTACCACTTCTTCCATCAACAGCAGAGCTTTCGGGGAAAAGGAAGAGTTTGGTGAGCAAAGACCGGCTCCAAGCCGGGCTGGGGAGCGGCCGCACCCTGCCCGGCGCTGCCCAGCCCGTGGCCTCCCCGTG
>NW_010271785.1:0-20121 GCF_000690775.1 Eurypyga helias
AGTTGGAGAAAAACAAAAGAAGAACCAAAATACTGGGACAAAAGACATAATGTGGACAAGACTTACATGTGGAGATGTGCAATAGAAACCTAGTATGCAAACTATGCAAGTGATGTCTGTATATTAGATATTTTTCCATTAATGTCTCTTTTTACTATGCTTCCATCTTTGCATTTAATTTCTGAATTAAGTTTCCTTGCTAGTGGATTCTGCCATTCACCAGCACAGACACGTTGTTGAACTGTACCTTGCAAGAAATACCTTCAGCTTGAATGTGTCCCAACATCCTTTTGATGCATTTCCACTGTTCCCTAAAAGCGCTGTGAATTGTTCCATTGATTTCAATAGTCTTCAGATCAGACCCATGGGATTGAAAGATAAATGTATTACACACTCTGGAATGAATGGTTAAAAAGAGAGTGCAGTAAGATTAATGCATTTATAACTATTGTTTCCACAGTTTCAGTAAAGAATAAGTAGGATAACAGATTACTACTCAAGATAGAAAATCCTTAAAATATATCACTTTAAAAGGGTGGCATTGTTCTTAATTACATGGATATTTTTTCCATTCATGTAACACTTTTCAAGAAAGTGAATATATGCTCTGAACACCCCAGAAGAGACACTTGCTGACACCCAGACATCGCTTAAGTGGATGGCGCAAATCTGTCGTCAACAGAAAGCGAAATTTGGAAATGCCAATGCTAGAAGCATTGCAATGCAACAGAAGCAGTTCCATGAACCGATCCAGCCTGTGCTATTTTGGATGCTTTATTTTCATCCAGCTCTAACCTGGTCCCACGGACTGAGGGGCTGGGAGAGGCTGCCATGCTCTGGGGACAATGCCAGCACGGTGGGAGCACGGCTCTGTAGCAGCCACTGGACTGTTCATCCAGAGCTGGATGAATAGTGCCCAAGCTCTTGTTGAAATCAGTTGACTTCAGCCAAGTTTTAACCTGCTTTGCTTTCATCCTGCAACCAGAACTAAGAACTAATTTTTTTTTTTTTTTTTTAAAGTCTTATTCATGCTTGTTCATCAGGTATTTGAAGGGGAAGAGCTGTGCTGCTGATCTAATCAACCAGGCAGCACAAGGTGACTCAGAGCTGGCAGGTCACAAAGAAGTAGCAGAGCCAAATAGCAAGTGCTTATTTAAAATTAGTTCTGGTCAATATAAGGACTTAAAAATTTACCCAAGACAGTAGTTGGATAATTTCAAATAACAGGTGTATGTGAGAAAATTGTTCTCTGCTGGTGGATATTCTCTGAAGTCACATTGATCAAATGACTTATGAATTATTTATTCAGCTGTGCTCTTAACCTTAAAAACAAGCATTATTGATTTTGTTTCATATATCATATTATGGAATCAAAATATAGGAAAAAAATACCATGACTAAAGTGGCATGGAAACGGCTCCTCAGCATGTGTTTGTCTGGCCTGAAATGCAGAGGGATGTACAGGGATTGCACCTGCACAGTTAGAGAGTGATTCTGGCTTCACTGGCATCTGCAAAACACTGCAAAGAGGATCTTCCTCTAGCTACAGATGCAACATGGAGTTTGAATATCAAAAAAACACATTTTGATTTGAATTCAAAACCTAAGTATTTTACCCTTGTATTGTTGCTTTCAAACAAAGCCACTGCTTGTGTCTATATCAAAGTTGAGACTGAAGTATCTGGGGTGAATAATAGCAAAATGAAGTATTTACATCAGTGGAATAACAGACAGAGTCCGAGGAAGAATACCCAAACTTGAAAGACAATTTCCTAGGAAGAGCTAAAGATTTTGTTTCCCTTTTTTTTAGCACTGAACTACATAGAAAATGGTAAACTTTGCAAGGGAAAGAACCACCAGTATCATAAACAGTACTTACAGTCAAGCAAAAAAATAAATCATAAGTACTTTGTTTTACATATGAGTTAATAGAAGTCCTTGTTAACTTTTTTTTCCCCATCTTATTGGTTTATTTTTACAAAGAAGATACCATGTTCTAAGGTGGGCAACATCAGCTCCTTAAGTGAAGCTGGGTACAAAATGAGTGTTAAGCCCTTGAAGTAAAACAGCTCGAGATTCCCCAGGGGTTTCTTGGTCCATTAATCTCCCTGTCATTCCTGTACAGCTTTTTCGTCTCTTCCCTGGACTTGGTGACAACGGAAAGCTTGCAAAGCTCCCAAGTACCATCGTTAAAATAAAAGATTACAAGGATCACCCTGAATGATATCTGATCAGAGGAGTTTCTTAAAAAATTCACGTTTGAGAACTTTACTTCCAAATATCATGAAAGAAAAATCTTACTTTTAGTTATGCGACTTCTTTTGACTTCAGAGAGAATCACAAAAGCTGCGACAAATGCTTAAACAGCTCGGTTTTAGTGGCTTTGTGCAGTAAGATTTGGGAATTGCCACTCCAAAAGCGTGCCTGTCTCTAGTTATCGAGGCAACTGGAAAATACAGGAAGAAATTATTAAGCAAAAGTGTTATTCAATAGTGTCTTTCAAATATATGCGTTGTGGTTTAAATTAATAACTTGGTTAATTCAAAGTGAGTCTCAATGGTCCTGATGGGAGGAGTCCTCATTACATGACACCCTACCAAAGTTTGCTGCCTTCCTCTCACATTAACGTGCCACGGAGATGAATAACGCAGCTCCTGGGTCTGACAACAAACTCACTATATGGAGAAAAATGGTGAAACATTTGGCAAGATAGTCTTTTCTTACCAGCTCAAAACTCTACCTTTAAAAAGAAAATCTAAAATTAATCTACAGTGAAGCTAAATTACTGAATATTACAAAAGCCTTCTGCTACAGTCAGGTCTTATTAGGAGAAAGTTCATGACATACAGTATTATAGAGGGTTTAAAACCAAACCATTTGGTGATGCATATAGTTGTTGCATCCGTGGAGTGGAACACCTCTGCTCACAGGGAGCCTTTGATGAAACATTAGAGAAGAACTGAGTACTTTTTCGCCCTCCCCTCCTCTGGACTAAAATCTATCCTCTGTGTGTAAGGAGGGGAAAAAAAAAAAAAAAAAAAAAAAAAAAAAATCAATCAATACATATTTTTCTTCTTGGAAATCACATTTGGTAAATTAGATCCATAATTCTTTGAGAGAAATTGTTTTAGCGAGAAGAATCTCTATCAAATGAGATTTCAAATATCTTGCGTTTCAAAGTTTTTCATGGTTGCTTATATATTACATTTACTCTATAGGATGAGTTATCCTCCGTACTATATTTGTTGACATAATCTAGAGTTATCTTAGTAGCATATTTCACATT
This sequence comes from Eurypyga helias, assembly GCF_000690775.1. NCBI lineage: Eukaryota > Metazoa > Chordata > Aves > Eurypygiformes > Eurypygidae > Eurypyga > Eurypyga helias. The sequence goes on from NW_010271785.1 coordinate 3,287, forward strand.
TTGAAAGATATTTTGACTACATGTGCTTATTTGGTGCAGTTGGGGGACTTCAGATGTTGTATTTGACATGTAAACAGCTGTGACTGATGACCAACCTTTCCAACAAGATATACAAAAATCATTACCTTTTCCATAGCCCTGGCTGATGGACGGCAGGATATGAGAAACTTTAAGCAAAGTCACTCGAGAAGATGTGGGCACTTCAGTTTACAAAAACGGAGAAAGTACTAGGAAAGGCTTATCATGTTAACTGTTGAGTGAACTGCCTCATAGAGAGGATACTTGCTGCTGTCCTGCAGCACGCAGAGGCTTGTAAACTGTCACAGTGACACAGCAGAGAAGCTGCAGGAGGAAGCAGCACAAAGAAGCAGCCGAGCCACAGTCATACTTATGTCACTTAGAATGGGATCTCTCAACATACAGACGTTGAATTTCATAGACATGGATAAGTAATTTAAGATTAGGTATCATTTTGGCTGAGTTGTCTTATGATGTGAGATCATTTCAGCCGGTATGGGACCATGCACCTATTGCATTTAATACGTTGACATCTTGCTCTTGTGAGACCCCCACCCGGAGTACTGTGTCCAACTGTGGAGCCCTCAACATCAGAAGGATATAGATCAGATGGAATGAATCCAGAGGGGACCATGAAGATGCTCAGAGGACTGCAGCTCCTCTCTATGAAGAAAGGCTGAGAGAGTTGGGGCGTTCAGCCTGGAGAAGAGAAGGCTCCGGGGAGACTTTATAGCCCCTTCCAGTGCCTGAAGGGGCTACAAGGAAGCTGGGGGGGACTTTTTACAAGGGCCTGTAGTGACAGGACAAGGGGTAACGGGTTTAAATTTAAAGTGGAGAGGTTTAGATTGGATATCAAGAAGAAGTTCTTCCCAGAGAGGGTGGGGAGCACTGGGACAGGTTGCCCAGAGAAGCTGTGGATGCCCCATCCCTGGGAGTGTCCAAGGCCAGGCTGGATGAGGCTTGGAGCAACCTGGTCTAGTGGAAGGTGTTCCTGCCCATGGCAAGGGGTTGGAATTAGATGGTCAGATGGAATTAGATGGCTCAGACAGTTTTGGAGCTTATTCATTTGATCTGAAAGTGTACCTGCCCATCAGTTTAGCAGGTGTTCAGCTGGTAGGTGACTACCACTAGACTCATGGTCTGTCCCTGTAGTATGGGGTCCATGAGAGGATATTATTCAGAGCAAGAATTAAGGCTCTCCATCCACGGGGAGAAGCTGCAGCCACCTCATTACAGATAACAGACCATGCAGAGATGCAGGGACAATGGAAGCTGAAGAGTGGGTCCTCAGTTGACATCACACTCAAGGCCTAAATTCATAAAAGCAAGGGAAGGTATAAAGGTAAGTGCCATGGTTTGGAGCTGCACTAAATGACCTGAGCAATTCTTGCTCACCGAGGGATGAAAGGAGCATTCATCACTGCAGGAGTTTGGCAGTGCTTCCATTTCCATGCTCCTGCCTCTGTTCTGGGCTGTGCTTCTTGGCCTTTTGCATAAATGACACTATCAATATACAGTTATATTCAACTTACTGGGAAAAGCAGATAAGTTCATTTATGGTTACATCATAAGCTGTCAGCAAGTTAGCATCTTGTGTCCGACAGATCTGTCAATGGAGGAAGCAGCTAAATTTCTTCATCTTATTTATAAAAAGAAAGCATTAATTTTCATTTTAATATGAAACCAACGGAAGAAAGCATATCCTCTGATAAGGAAATTCTCCCCTGATTTCTTAGGCCGCAATGCACGTGTGCTGAAAGCCAATCTATTTCACGTTGGGTTTTATTAAAATGATTTCGCATCATTTGGAGGCAAGGAAGATAAGTGAGCAAAAGGCTCGCAATCTAGCTATGCTGTCTTCTGTGGGATGTATTGGGAGCAACTTCTTGAACCATCAAGTAATGTTTTATAGCTTCTAAGATTATATTACTTCTGCTTGTCAGTCGCAAGCACAGGAAAAAATGGAGCACTAGTAAATAGAGATAACGGGGATTTATAGGGACATGCAATGAATATATACACAGGGAATGAGTGACTATATATGCGTACACCAATATTTCAGAAAATGGCTTTAGATATTTTAAAAATATCCCTAGATATTATTTACTAGTATTCTGCTTATCTTTTCTAATATCTCCTCCTCTCTATTTTTTCCTCCCTTTTGTTTGTTTCTCAATACAGTGTTTGACTAAAAAGCCACATATCCTTCTCCTATCATTACATCATTTTCTTTTTACCTGGATATTATATTTCACATCTTTTTGGAAAATTGTTTTCAGCTTATCCTGCAGTTACCGTGAGAAGACGACTACAAATAATGACAAGCTTTGTAATACGTGTTAATAGAAAAATCTGACCTCTCCTGAAGCTTACAAACAGAAAGTGTTATAATCAAGGCATCCCGCTTTGGATAAACAATTTTGGAGCATGGTGAAAATAAACTGCATAATTTCAAACAATAGTATCAAACAACAGAGTTAACATTTCTTATTGTTTTTCTCAATTTTAGTTATGAAATATTTATAGTAAAATTAGATTTTTCAAAAGCACTCACCTTTGATGATTTTCAACATTGCTTAACTAGTGGGCATCTATTTAGCTATTTTCCAGTGGAAGTGCTCTAGAAGGAGTACAAACATACGGTCAGTGGGTTTTCAAGGTCATTTAAAAGTAGCCTGTAACTGCCCAAAGGCAGTTATAGTATAAGGAATAATAAGCCCCCTTTCAACCAGTCCCCTAGTTGAAAATTACTCATGTAATCCTTTTCCCTGCTATAACAAATCTTTTTAGTCTTAAAAACTTTGTTTCCAAATAGCATTTAACACAAATACAGACTATTTCACTCATTAATATATCCAGTAATTTAGTGTCTTCTTTATTAAAGTGCACTTATTAGCACAGTAAGGAACATAACCTCAAAATACTTTTGATAAGGACTGCTAGCGCATAAACATATCGGTAGCATAAAACCAGCCATAAAAAGTCTTATCTGTCCATAAATATAACAAACCATGTTGCTCCATTTGATTGCTTAAGTCCAATTAACAGTGGTCACTTCACAGTCAAATTTGCTGTTAGAAGATTTCTTTCTTGACTTTGTCTATAAAGCAAGATCAATTGTTTTTTGAGGAGCAAATTAGGTCATTCAGACTTGAACTCAATGGAAATAAAGGACATGGAAGCTGGAGTTCAGGCTCAGGGTCAACATTATTAACAATCAGAAAGCCAAAACAAATTCCTGAGAAATGTAAGAACTTTGAATTGGCAAGCCATTTATGAAAAGAGATTGCCAAAAACAGATGGAGGTTATAGTATTTTTTTTTTTTAAATTAAAAGTGTTCCTATTTTATTTTCTTCTTGTGAGATAAAAAACCCAAAATCCATAGAACTACTATTCCATGGCCATTATTTTTGTGTAATAAACCAGTCGGACTTAACTTTTATTTTTCCATATTGCCAGAAATGTAACAAAAAAATCTTTCCCTCCCCCCCAAAACGGGAATTATGCTGAGTGGAAACAAACACATTCATATGTATTTGAGAAGAGGTGCTTCTGAATCAAAACTTTGCTGTTTGGAGCTGTGTGTTCCTTTGTTTCATTTAAAATCACTTTGTCTCTGTATCATGAATTACTTTCCTTTTTCTCCAATAGGAGGAAATGGATGCTGCTAACAAAAAAAAAGAAAAATCATCTATTCAACAGTAGCAGAATTTGTCACAGCTTGATGTATGGCTTGCTCTCCCTTTAAAAACATCGGTTCATAGAAAGTTGATGTGGTTTTTCATTTACTAAGGCACTTCTGTGTCTAATAACAGCATTCCAACAAGTGTTATTGATCTCTGTATTGTAACAATTCTTACAATTCAGCCTGTCACATGGATATAATATATGATTACTGACTTTGCTGTGATGGTTATGCAGCTCAGGTCAGGCACATTTCCCACAAGGGCAAGGTGATGGCGATACACAAATTAAAATGCAAGGGCAACATTCTATATGGTTCTATATTACACAAAATCCGAGAAATGCTTACCAAGCAATATTGAGCAAATATACTTATTTAAATCATATTTCATTTGGGTTACATTTATACTATGATTCTAAATTTAAATTCAGTTTTAGAATTTTAAGATGAAAATAAATCTGAAATATCTATTGACTTCAGTCTGACTCTTCTGGATACACCCATGCAACTGAGAAGAGAATTTGCCTAACTGAAGACAATTCCCTCCACAGCTTTTATGTGAAAGATTTAAAGGTCTCCACTTTGAACAAATTGAGACTAAGTATGATGAGAGCTCTGGGAACCAAAACTCTTCAGTGAAGGACAGGCACTTTGATTACATAGGAGTGGGAGGAAAGAAGGCAAAAAACCAAAAAACCAAACCCCAAAACAAAACCAGACAAAGCTAGAAAACAAAAGAATTGAGCAAATTCACTTCAAATGAGAAAGTTAATTCACTCTTCCAGGCTACTCAGCAAAACAGCAGAGAGTTTCTGAAATATCAGCAAAGTAGCAAGGTATGTCACGTAGCCAAAATGTGTCCCCAGCCTCCCGAGGAGAAATACAACCTGCCAGCCTGGTTTAGTTGGCAGAGGTGGAACTGTGCTATAAAATCCCTACTGCACCTTCTTAAGGATGCACATGTCAGACTCTCCTTAATCCTGATCCACAGCTGTGCAGTGCTCACCCAGGTGCCCAGAAGGTGCTCTAGTTCACAGCAAGGCAAAGGGAGCCAAGGCGATGCTTTGGCCGTATGGACATCTTTGGAGCACCTTCTGCTTCCTCTCCTGGGAGCCCTTCGTGTCCGTGGGCTGCATCGTTTGTCGTGATCTTATTCCCTCCGGAGCTCTACAGTAATTTCCTGGACTGCACAGCCAGTACGTAAAGCCGGTCTGGTATCAGCAGGGACCGAGAAAGTAGAAAAGCAGAGGTGGTTCAAAGCCAACTTCCACCCACCCCATCCCTTCATGGGTGCATGAATATGGAATAATCGTTATAGAAAAAAAAAATCCTCAAAATTTCGCAGGTCAGATTGGCAGATGCTTCTTGTTCTTGTAAACAGTTTTTGAGGCGTGTGCTGCACGCGAAGAGCTGTAAGTGCCTCTGCTGTGAATCGATGCCTCTCAGGCATAAAAAGATACATTGTCACAAGATAATATTTCTCCTTTTTTCCCAATACTGTCAAAACAAATGCTTTGCTTGAAAATAATTCTTGCAATATTTTGGATTCCCACTTGTTTGGCAAATATGAGCAAATCAAAATTGAAGGGATTTGTCATCACAGCATCAACTCCAGAAACTAAACGTGAGCCACATCTGAGAGGAGTGCTTTGTGTGCCGGAGAATCATTTCCCCGTCAGAGAAAAATTGCCCATTTGGGGATGCTACAGGTGACACATTAAACATAAGCATTCAGATTGGGTACAATAACAGAATCCCTGCTAAGCGTGAAAACATTTTTGTTGCTTGTAGAAGTTAGGAGGAATCAATATCGAAAAGCTTTATTACTATGATTCCCTCTCCTCCTACCCCACCTTTGCAAAGCCAATTTCCCAGGAGGTAATGAGCCCATTGCCCCTCTGGTATGGTGCTAGCAGTGGGGATATACAGGATCTGCTTATTCCACTGCCTTTTTCACCATCATGTATATTAAATTCAGAATTATCAAGTTTCCCTCTACCAAAACTGTTTGAAAAAGGAAACAGATTTATTTCAAAAATCAAAGTGCAATCTAAGTCTAGTCTAGTGCACTGAACAGCAGCCTCCCACAAGGAAAGGTTACTGGCCTTTCATGATTAATAGATTCATCAAAAAATAAAAATAAGAAACCTGAGGGGTTCAGAAGAACGTTTGAGCATGAGCAATAACAAGGAATCCAAGCAGGAACCATAAAATGGAGATGTGCAAAAGAAATCGTGTTGCAGTAAGAAGTCTGAAACATTAAGAGGCCTGCCAAATGTTTAAAAACAGTAATTCAGTGCAAAAGTAAGCTGCAAACTAAGGAAAATGCTTAACCAAACTTCTCTACACAGGGTCATTTTTTAAAAAATGGTACTAAACCAGACAAATCATAACAGAAATGAAAGCCTGTAATTTTAGCAGATGATTATTAACTGCACTCATTAAGTGGTTCTAATTGACTCCATCGAAGTTGAAAGACAATTCATATGCATATTGGTGCAAGACTCAGTAATCATAATTTCTGCAAAGTAACTTTTAAATGAGTTACCCTGCAGCTTTCATTATCTAGATATCTGTTTTCAATCCATGATTTGCAGATCCCCAGGGGCCATGGATTACTACCAAGGTACTGAAGGTAACTACGAAAAGCCTGTTACTGTCAATACACTTTCCCTGGAAGCTTTGAAGCATCCCAAAATTGAGAATGATAAAGAAGAAAAGGGGGGCAGAGGGAATAAATTTTTTCTGCTTTATTACTCTATTACCGCTTCCTAACTTTCTGAGCACCTTCAAAATATGAAAAGACTTGCTTTTCCCTGAAGAATTCCTGTTTTGCTGCTCTTCTTAAAGGGAAAGAATATTCAAAATTAATTTTACAGCACAAACATTTTAACATGTGCAAACATTGCTTCTAAAAAGTATTTTCTACTCCTTATAACTTTATGTAAACTTATTATTGAGAGTGGACAACTTCAACTAAAACTTGTTTTGTAGAGAGGCAGAACAATACAACTTCTGCAAAAAGAAATTAACTCATGTTATCACTATTCATCAAAACTTTTAATAACTGAAGATACAGTCCTATAGCACGAAGCATCAAGGCCTCTTGTTTTATGTTTTCTCATTCAGCCCCATAACTCCTTCATTTAACCTTGGAGACTGACAAAAGCAATTAGTCCCTCTCTTTCCTGGGAAATCACTTTATGGATTTGCAGCCTGTTGCTTTATTGTCATTCTTTTTCTCCAAATTGAATATGTTCAGCTTTCCTGCAGTCCAACATTATAAACCTTTCACTTTTATTTACACTCTTCCATACTGTCTTATTTATCTTTCTTTTTAGAAATATCATGCTTGAAAGCTTAATGTAGCATTTGAAATCTTACCTTCCTAGTTCAAATTTGAAAGGGCTATATTTTTTCATTTATAGCTAGTGTTTTATAGTGTTTTATCAAAACCTCAGAAAGTGGAGAACTGATCTAAAGGTGTATAAAAGCTTTTGTACTAGAGAAACTACATGAAAACTATTTTAACTCAAACTTATTAAAAAGCTGAATTAAAAGTATGTGCATATGTAAATACTCCAACCATTACTGAATCTTTGAACATTTACCACAATCACCTTAGAATTTTTTTAAAACATACTTACTTATATTTATTTATTGTGCAGTCTCCTCTGAAAATGAAATATTATTTTAAAAAACCTTTCACTCATTTTTTTCCTGAAGATATCCAAGAAATCAGTTTGTAGCCAACAACCCCGATAGGTTTCATTTGTCCTCTCTTAAATGAATTGAGGAAATAATTTAATCTGCAGTCTATTTTTCCACCCCTGGAGAACACTCTCTGTTCAACTCCACGATGTTCTCGCCCCCTAATCATTTTTTTTCTGTAGGGGGAGAAAACAAACTCATAAAATTACAGCCACATCATTTTTAGTTTACAGGTCAGCATCTCTCCTGTTGTTTTTCTTTAGATATGACGATAAAATTTACATTTGTCAAAATTGACAACATTTTCTCATTTTTATTTACGGGTTCAATGAAGTGAAGGTAATAGTTAACAGTCAGCCCTGAGCTTGGCTGTGTTGCTGCTGTTTTGAAGAGAAGGAAATAAATTAAGCACTGTCCAGACTTGAAATCAAGCTTTCAGGGGTGGTGTGTTTGTAACACAAGTGTGCACCATTCTCTCTCCTTTCCTTATTTCTGCCCAACTCAGCCCAGGCGAGAGGTGCAGCCCTGACAGAGCAGCAAGTGATGCTTCCTCCAGCACGAGGAACTGCACATAAAAGAAAAATACTAAAACTGCAGGGAACAAGAGTGCAGCACAAAACTACAACAAGAGAGAGACAACCAGGAAACTACTGAAACAACGTGACAACTACAAGCAGGGATAAATAAATATATTCAACACAGATATCTGTTTGAATTCTGCCAGCCCCGTGGAAATCAATATAAAGTGACACTGCAGTTTAACAAAATGCAAGGAAAGAGAGCAGCTTTTGTGCGGCACAGAGCCTGGGGCAGGGATAAGCCCCCCAGACAGTCAATGAGCAATCCTGCTCCCAGCGCCAGCACAGGAAACAGGAGCAGCAAAACCTTTTCAGTCCCTCCATCAGCACCAGCACTTTCAGGATGCGATAGAGCCCGTCCTTCTGGCAGTGGAGAGCCACATCCGCTGCGTGGTTAGCAGGATAGTACGCAGCCTCTTTGTGAACCTATACAATCATAAAGTCACAGAACGGTTTGGGTTGGAAAGGACCTTAAAGATCATCCAGTTCCAACCCCCCTGCCATGGGCAGGGACACCTTCCACCAGACCAGGTTGCTCCAAGCCTCATCCAGCCTGGCCTTGGACACTCCCAGGGATGGGGCATCCACAGTTTCTCTGGGCAACCTGTCCCAGTGCCTCCCCACCCTCTGCGGGAAGAATTTCTACTTGATATCTAATCTAAATCTCTCCACTTTCCATTTACAGCCATTGGCCCTAGTCCTATCAATAATAACACCTATAATCCAGGCGTGGGAACTACAAACCTCCTTCACAGCCCTTAAACATGAGCAAAACCATGCTAATACATATATCCCCCCTACCCTACAACAACCCCTTTCCACAGCCTCTCGCCAGTCCAGTTAATATGGTGCCAAGTGGTTAGACAGCCTCAGGTAGACATTTTTCCCCAGGACTTTTTTCTAAGAGAGATAAATAGCTATCTAAACAGTAAAAGATGAATCACACTTTGAAACTGCAGCTTGTAGAAACACCCGTGGGTCTCACCTCATTCAGTACCTTGCCCCAGTTCCTGGGGGAGCACGGCTGAATGACCACCACCACCATCACCACCGTAAGCACAGCCTGGCAGGTTCCCCAACATCTTCCCCAGCAGCGTGTAGGGCTGAGGGTTCAGGTGATGACATTTCAGTCAATCTTTTACCAGATAAATTCTCCTTGAGCAGCTACAAATATGGATTTAGCTGTGACAGGGAAAGATAAGGTTGAGCTAAGTCCATAAAGTGTAGTCTCATGTCAAATAAAAACAAAAACAGGAACACGGTTATATCAAAATACCCTTGTAAAGCAAAAGGGTGAAGATTGTAGATAGCACGGGAGCATTTTACACTCTTAGGAGCCTGATTATCAGTGAGGACCCTAGGTCTCTGTACGTAGGAGAGGGACTAATACCAACTACAAAGCAGGCGTTTGCGCCACCTCGGGGCCTCATTCTGCACATGGGTGTGCAAGCACCTTCTCCCATTTCTCTGAGTGTCTGTGTAAGGAGCAAATACACTTCAATGAATGGTCATACAGGTTTAGAAAATTCACTTTGTAGCAGGTACTGTAAATTGACCTCCTGGAGGTTTTCAACAGTTTTGAGCTATTTCTGGAGGTGGAAAAAAAGGTTTAAAAAGTTGCTAATTTTTTACAGTTCTTATGAGAACTGCAATTTAAAATTTGTTTTACTCACTGTACTTATCTGTTTATGATTTTCAAACATTTGTTCACCTGGTTTTTTAATTAAAGAAATAATTATTTTTAGGTATAAGGTCAGGGTTTGGAGGGGTGGGCACTGGACTGTAGACGGATTTGGCATATTGTGGACTGGGACAAACTAAAAAGGTCTCAGGCTGCTGCAGCATTTGGAAGTTGCCGGCACAGGCTGGAGGTTGTGAAAGGCTACTGAGACACACTGGGCTCTGCCCTGAGCTAACAAATGGGAGATGCTGTATGTGGGAAGGAAACCACAGTGTTGCAGAAACCCAGCAAAGAGGTAACATCTGTGGTAGCTCCCCTTGCCTGGTAAATTAAGATGGTTTTTGCACCATAATACACTCTCTATCTCTTTCTATAAAACATTCTTGGAGAAATGTTACAACTGCTGCATGCCTGAAAAAGTCATTGATTTGAAATCAGAAATAACTGACAGAAGTTTCTGCCTTTCATTCCCAGAAACCGCTCAAACTGGGCTTTCAGTAACCCATCCAACTGCAGACAATGCTGGCCTGCAACACCGCTTCCCCCAAACACTTTTTCATAGCCAGAAATTAAAATTTTCAGAGGTCCAAAGACATAACACTTTCACTTCCCTAATCGAACACAAGGCCACTAGAGCCGAGAACTGAAAAAAAGCTACACAAAGGTCCCACCAGTACAAGGATGTGAATAACTTCAATAGGTTGGACTGCTCAGTACAACCCTGTGTGCAGCTCACATGCTGCTGGAGTCAATAAGAAAGATTTCCTCTAATAGGTTTTGAGCAGGGCTGAAGCACAGCACCAGGCTGCCACGCTCAGGATATGGGATACACATCAACAGAACATTTTTAACACCTATAAAATAAGAAAACAAGGCAGAATGCATGCATTCCCAAAACTGCAGCAAAACATCACAAAATATTAATGCAACAGTGTAGAAAAAACACTGATTATTATTAACTTATCTGTTGTGCTTGATCCATTCCCTCAGTAAGCACCTCCATTACCCTTTACCATCCATATGTCTATACATACGCGTACACAGACATATGTGTGTATAAACACACATGCACCCTTTTATTTCTGCACCACACACCAACATTACTTATCTGCCTCTTCAATAAACAGATGACAAAGAAGGACACATGCCTTTGCAAAGGCACCGTATTCTGACTCACCACTCCTGGCTATTTCTCAGCTGGATGTCACTTCAGATTACCAAATGCTGCCCAGTGAGCAACACAAACCCAACAGACCAATTTCTGTACTTATTTAATACTCCTGAATTCACTGACACTGCATGAGGCACAAATAAGTACAGATATTGCCCTAATACGTTTAGGGTAATACAAATCTAAAAAATTAGTCTTTCTTCTGCGCTAGCAATCAAATCACATTCTGAGCTATAATAAACCTTTAGGGAAAATACTTGAAGACTGGAGGATGAGCTAAGTATCTGAAATTTGGCTAAGTAATGAGCAAATAGGTGCATGAACTACACATAAATACTTAATCAATGAGCTGAAGTAGGAAAAAATTATGTAGGGTATCTTAAAGGGTTATAGCTTAAAGTGATGTGAAGAAATCTTGACAATGAGACGTATTAGATTATGGTATAGTCTCTTAGGAAGAGGTATCAATATAATGTAGATAACTTAAAATATGAATGGAGAAAACACCAGAAAACTACAACATGCATCAACATTCCAGGTTTTGAGGGGACAGCCTAGAAGACAAAAGGTGGCAAGAGCTAAATGTCTACTATCAGCTCACATTTTCTAAACTCTTGCCAAATGAGGGTGAGACAGAGTTTATCTACCATGAAGGAGACCAAAGGGGATATCCAGGAGGTGCAAACAACCCTGCCACCAGTAGCCAACAGGACATCAAGTCGTAGTAGAGGGGCACAGAGACTGCCTGGGGTACAGGCATAGATACGCAATGAGGGAGAACACTTAGGGACCACCAGTGAAGTCGCGTTTCTGTGCTGGACCACAGCTCTGCAGAGATCCCCTCCAAACACCATTGGTATGGCTCTAATTCAACTAGAGGGATCAACAGTTATGGTACATACGCTACACCTCTTTCCGTATCGGTGATATTTTCACAGGATGACCTACTTCAACAGCCCATGAAAAGCTGTCTGCTGCTTCTCATCTTCATGTCTAGGGTTTTTTTTTTCCCCCCATCAGTAGAAGATGCCATTCAGGTTCAGGTCTAATTAAGCTCATCTCACCGTAGAAAGTTCAGTGCTTCCACAATAGTGGCCTCAGTCTATGATTACAATTCTTTAACCAGAAAATGTCTACTGAACTCAAAAATGTTTTTTACATACCCATCACACAGCAATGAACAGCAAGTATTGTATAAAGCCATCGTTGTTCCTTCGGTGCAATACATGGCTTGTCATCAGAGGCTCATGGGATTTTTCATCTCCTTAAGCGGGTAGCCGAGGTTTTCAAAGTGCAGATTCACAACTGGAGTGAGAACTAGTACTTGCCCTGGGCAAACATCCACATTTTCACCCAAATGCAAACACTGATGTGCTGTATCATTTTTATCCTTTAGAATTGTCTACAGGTCCACACTATTAAATATGTATAAATAAATTTTATGTCTACATTTAAAATACATAATTTGTATATGCATACTATTTATATATATGACTTGAAGTGTGCAGAGGAAAAGGTTCTCAAGCCAAGTTTATTGAGATTCAAAGTACAGCAGACCTTTTTCTCATCATATGAAGAAGAATATTTTGAGGCAAATTTGCATTTTGTAGCCAGGGGCATCATTTGCATGTGACTGAAAAATCAATTAAAATAGCTTGAGTCAGTTTTTCTGCAGGTTTTTCCATCTAACCGGGTCATTGCTGCTTATTTACATGGTTAGGGGCATTTTAGACATTAGTAACACAAAGTTTTCCTAAAGATTTCTGGTACTGTCTTATGGGTTTACATTTTCTTTTCCTCAGGCTGATGAATGACTGAACATGTGACACATTGTGACATTGGTCAGTCTTAACAGTAATCTAGATCTGGGCTGCTATAAAAACTTTTCTACGTTGCTAATTAAAATTTACAAATTCAATGCAGACCACGTGCCTGTCACAAAAAGCATCACTGGCTCCTCCGTAGCCTTAGACCCTTGAGCCTGTCAACTTCGAATGACGTGAAGGACAAGTTGGCAGAACCGAACTGAATTCAGGTTAGGCAGTTTGATGAGCCTTAGGACAGTCCTGTTTTCCTTGCACTCTTTCAGTAGCAATCCATTCTTGGTCTAGGTGTTGTTTATAGCCGTTTGCTGTGGTTATTTGCAATTTCTCTGTGCTCCTTTGTTGCACGTTTTGTTCAGCTCCAGTCTCATATTTCAGTTTTGAGCTGCTGTGCAGCGTGAGCATGTTAAAATAGGTCGTGAACTCCATAACCAGGATTACCACAGCTCTTTATTTCCATTAGTGATTGATTTTTTTTTCTTAGGATAAATATTTTTAGTTGTCTGAACAAATGCACTTATGCATAACATAGTTCAGCACTCCTATGATTAAGCTGCTTTTTTTCTTTTTTTCTTTTTTAAGGTTAGCTAGTCAATCATGGAAAACCAATTTTGTCACTGGTAGTGACTCAATCATCCTACAAAATGCATAATTAATGTTGATGGGTTTTTTTTCATAAATTGTTCGTCAAACACTTGTGAATAATGAATGCATAACTTAGGATCAGACACGATATGTAAATTTAGGGCTCAATTCCTCCAATAATTTAGTTATCACAAATGATTTAAGTATTACTATCTAAAAGCATCAAATTAGTTCTCTATTAATAGCCATTTGAACTTTTTGACTTTGTGCATAAGTGTTTGCAAAACATGGGCATGCACACGAACCCTAACCCTGCTGCAGAGCCAGCCTTGTGCTCCCCTTCACCAGCCTAAGGGAAAACAAAGGGTTCCCAGACTCATATTTCCATTCAAAAATTTTCCAAAAACAATAATATTACAGCTAACGGAAATGAAATGGCATATTTTGCATATCCCTTATAACTCTGTTCAGTATACATATGGTTTTCTTAAGATGTCAGAGTACCTTCCTACCTCCACCTCCAGTATTGCTCTGGTGTAGCTAAGGTTCAGTTATCATTTTCATTATACACATCTGCAGTGGGTTGGAATAATTTGTTGTACCAAGCTGTCTGCTTGGATGCATTGGATTTTTCCTCCATGCACTTGATTTAAATCATACAAGATGTTTTTGTAGAGAGGCCAACAAATAAAAGTGCATCTTTCTCATAATTCTTTCCTTTTTTTTTTTTGTTAAAAAAATTACACTTCAGAAATAAAAACAAGAAGCTTTTGTACATAAATTACAACCTGGTAGTTGTCACAAAAGCAATACAATATCCAATACTGGCTATGTACATTTTATCAGCAAAATATTTCAGGTTTCGGATAGGGTGATAGTAAAGTGTTTCACAGTGGGTAAAAATGTAAAATCACCAAAGTCACTAGAATATCGCTTTTCTAGAAATGTAAGGGTATACAATCTACCCTGCTTTCTAAATGAGGCCTACCAATTTCAAAGAAGATATATTTCACAGGTGATAAAAAGACCAAGTAATTCAGGCTCAAAATACTATAATTTAAGTCTTGAATGTGCAAACCTTTGCTTAATCCCTTTGAAGTCGATTGAGCTGCCTGTGTATTTAGGGATGCCTCACATGAAAGATAGTTTTCTTTTTTAAGATTTGGTCAGGAATAAAGACAGAGTGGAACCACAAATTTCACACATTTGGGTTTTCTATAAAAACAGAGTTTGGTCAGCTGTTTCCAGGAAACTTGTCAGACTTCTGTATTTTGTCATGCAGGTGCTCTGCTTTAATGATTTGAATTAAATTATTAAAATCTTACCCTTGCCTTCACAAAATATAAGCAGTTAAAGCCACATGATTTACTGATGTCATATATTGCACATGTAAAGCGATCAAGAGAATGACTTGTCGCTCAGATATGCGATGACATGTCTGAAACTATTCCCCTTCACAGTTCACAAGAACAAGCTGGAATTGAGAACATTTTTACAAATCAAACATCTTTGTAAAAATGTCAGTCTGTATCAACTGAAATATTTCATCCAGGATTTGACAAGTTTAAGTAAGATTTGTATGTCTGTAGGGTCATATTTGAAACCAAAATTAATTTTGAAACTGAGAATGACATTACAGGTCTTTGCAGAATGTCAGAGTATTGCTCTTTTGCAACCATGCTGCCAAAAAAAAACCAACCCCAAAAAGAAGAAAAACTAAAGAAATCATCAAAGCAAACTCTCGTGCAAAGAGTCCATACATTTGAATTCTTTAAATGAAGACAAGAGTGACTATTTGATGTGTTTCACCTACACATAAGGACTCAACAAAGTGCCTGATGGCTCCCTCAGCCCCGTCTGTTGAAGAGCCATCCCAGGTACCCAGCTCAAAGAAATCGTCACCTCTCCACACTATGCGACCTGTGTTCAAAGCACAGTATGTAGCTACATGAGGTGAGAACTAACAGCACTGCAAGCTGTTACAGGCAACATTACCTCAGTCTGTCTTTGGGTGGAGGGAGAAAGAAGGAAATCTTTGGAGATAAAGTTGCTATAATTAATTTTCTGTGTCTGCACTTTACTCATACAGTCAATTTGTCACTGAAGGGTATAATTTACTCTTCTCTCCACAGACTTTTGAACAGCACAGTAAAACACTTGGGATATTGCAAAGTGTGCAATACTGATGATAAGGCAGAAAAATCAACCCTCTTGCAAACCCTCCCAACACTTTGAGTCCTTTCTTCCAGCTGGGCTCTAAAGGAACTTTCCATCAAAGCCAGGAGAAAACTATATACAATTTTAAACCTTTATCTGACCTCTTGTTTCCAAAGGGTCATGCCTTAAACCTCTGGGTCCTTCCAGCTTTCATTTTTCCTGTTAGAACTTCCCTTTCAGGCGTCCTCCGTACCCCCATACGGCTCAGAGCGGGCTTTCACATCAGCTATCTCCTGCTCTGCTGGGAGCCCACGCAGACGAGCGGCTCTCTGACCTTGTCTTCAAACACAAAAGACAAAAGGGAAAGGATGAAACCAACTGAAGCAAGAGAAAGAGTTGTACTAGGCAGCGGAGGAGAGAGCGAGAGGCAGCGACGATGGAGTATCGGTGGAAACTGCAAGTTACAGCAAAACGCACGGCACAAAAAGCATTTTAACCCTATCCCTGCTACGCAAGACAGAGAAGCTTCTCTCCTTGTTGTGTCTTATATTTCTTATCCTCAAGTGGATGTATTATAAAGCCCATCCCAAACTGCACTGGAACAAAGAGAAAAACAACAAAAATCCCAAGTTGCTGGTCTGTTAAGAGGGGCTTTACAAACTTTGTGTCTCTAAATAAGGAATGAACTGACCTTGAAAGTAGTAGAATCAAGGAATATTGCTAAAAGCACTTCTAGAAAGTAAAAACAGTGGAAGTACTTTCACATCTACTCGGCTTTATTGCATGAGCCAGATGACAAATTTTTGAGCCATTCCTTAAAAAAACAGCTTCTTGTAAACAAGACAAAATACGAATACCAAGCTCAGTATTCAAATTGATACCATATTTAACATGGTAGCGTCTCTGTATATCTCAGAAGACATAGTAAAATCATCTTATGAATAAAGGTCTTAACATTTAACCATAATAAGCAGGAAAGAGAGAAAGAATCAAGATGATCTATTGAATATTTGTGGGGATATACACAACTCTTCTAAAAGTGAATCTAGTTTTAAGAGCAGAGGTTTATGGGCATGTTTAGAAATCACATCTCACATCTGAACACTTGATAACAGTCAAATATGAGCATAATAACCCAGATCTCAACAATGAATTCTCTCTGCTGCTGTCTTTTCGTTTTACAGCCTGAGTTAAGCACCTCGTATCTGAACACACCATTCTTGGGTGTGAGTGCAGTTTGATGTTTTCTCTGCAGAGCTTATTTTCACAGTTATAATAATCCAAGTTTTTCATTTGTAACAACAGTCTACTGCTGGTTAGGGAATATAACAAACAGTAGGATGTGTGGAGGTGCATTTTAGTTTTCCATTTATTTACCTGCTTTTAATTTCTCAGAAATTTGTTGTGAGAGAAGATGGTTGAGGG
>NW_010271786.1:0-6587 GCF_000690775.1 Eurypyga helias
CTGCGGTATCTCCCTTCCCGGGACAACCCGTGGCTCCTCCCTGCGGTATCTCCCTTCCCGGGACAGCCCGGGGCTACTCCACGCGGCACCACCCCTCTCCTCGGGACAGTTCTGGCCCCAATTTTAAATGCTTCACCAGGGTGAAGAACATGAGGACACGGCCATGAGCAAGTTAATTTTATGTTTCTTTCACACCCCCCCTTCGCATTTCCCACGCCAGGGTTAGCATTGGCCTAAGAGCACTGAGCGCCCTGAGCCGACAGGCTTAGCTAAAGCGGTGTTGGGGTTCCTGTGCCTGATACACTGAGGGCTGAATTGGTGTAGCTGAAATAGAACTAACAGCTGTGCGCACCGAGCTGGGGTACAACAGCAATTAAATGTGCTTGGTGCTGGACACATGCCGTTATTACACAGTGCTACAGCTCCACCCAGCTGAACGGCACAAAGTGGGACTGGTTCATTGATCTTGATCTCTGCCTAAAATAACTCCCAAACTTGACGGAGATGAGAAAACTCCATTGACCTTCATTATTGTAGCAGTATGTGTCTGAAAAGTCTTCTTCAGTCTCTGCAGTCGAGCAAAAGGTTTAAACTCACAATTATATTTGAACATGTAATTGATGACCATTGCATGTTGACTTCGTTGTGACTATTCCCATTCAGAATTGTCTTCCAGAACTCTCCTGAACCAGCTTAAGTAATGTTAGTGATGTAGGGACTTTTATTACCCTGCTGCTTAACCTAGTCCTGCTTTCTTTGAGGGTTATATAGATAAATGGTCCAATGTGTCACTTTACAGGAGAAAGAGATATGGGACATCTCCAAGGAACCAGAAATGACTGCAGAGACGATCGACCTCTTGAGGCAAGACCTCAGTAAAGCAAAGGTACACACAGTGCAATCACTACCTGCAGTGAGCATCTGTTTCCCTGACCCCCGGACACGTGACTGTCCCCAGAATAGCCTTCCAGCCCAGAGCAGGACTCTGCCTTTTTGTTTCCTCCTTTTGCTGTCACAACTCTGTTTTTATTGATGAGAACGAACTATGGTACCAGCTGTCCCCACTCCTGTCTTGGCTGGCACAAAGGCCGCTGCAGTTGGGCATGGTTGCCTTATTCTGCCTGCCCCAGGAGTAGCCTTAGTGTTTATGGAACTCTTAGATGTAAAAGGTAAATCATATAGAGGGAATATTGATCTTGCTAAGTTGTCCAGCAAAGACTGCTGGCCATAATATAGTCGAGATCCTTAACATGCCCAAAATCTCATTGCAGGTAATGCAGGATAGCGCCAAATATATGTTATTCCTTTGAATAAAGGTAGCAGTTTCTGGTCTGCCGGGGTCACTCAAAGAGCACGTTCGATTCTCATATTCCACACATCTTTTCAAACACCACAGTGAACTCCATGTTTTCTGCCTTTCAGGAATATGCATCTCAGATCAAAACTCAGATTGCAAAAGATTTCTCTTGCATGAAGGAATATGTTGAAAGACAGGAGAGAAACACACTGATGTTCATTGAACAAGAGCAAAAAGCAGCTCAACAGAAAATTGAAGCGACTATTCACCAGCTCTGTGGTGAAGCAACTGAGTTCACAGACATCAAATCCCAACCGGTGAGTGACGAAATGAAGTAGCAGAGCATGAGTAGAAACTCGTAAGCTAAATGCTTGGATAGGTGAACGTGTCCAGAGCCCTTTCAGGTCCCCACTGCACTATTCTCACTGGAGACACCGATACCAATCCACAGACATTGCTGTTACCAGGGAAAGTTTGGAGTGAGAAATTCAGAGGGAAAAAGTACTAGAAAAGGCACAGGCTGGGGATGCGATTCTGAACTAAGTTTGTTCCAAGGATGTTGGTGAGCAGAAGTGGGGACTGCATTCCTTAAATCCAGTCCTGAGTCAAATGTAAGGTTAAGATAGCATCCTTTATTATATTTTTATTTTCCAGAGCATGTATATACACATATGTGCGCAAGTTAAAGAACTCACAAAGTTATTACATACTTTCTAACAACTTCCTTGGGGAAAATACATCAAGGGCTCTCAAAAGAGGCAGTTAAAGCACTTTAAATTCTGCAGAGTCCGTTTTAATGTTGGGAACAACAATGCTGATGATGCAGTTTAGCTGCCGGGAGGCAGAAGTGGACTTCCAGAGCCCAGGAAGCAGGGTCCACATTGGAATTCCCCTTGTATAAATACATATTTATATCTGATCCAGAGTCCCATTACAGCCAATGAAGAGAAACAGGTACATTTAGAGCATGAGTCATCTGGCCTACTTGAGACACCCACCTGCAAACGAGATTAATCATGCCTTCAAAATGTCTGTTTCTTTGCATGGACTATAAAGGCAGACTAAGAGAACAAGCTCAGATGTAGATTTCCACAATTTCTAAATTTAGGCAAATGAGGCCTCTCCCTCTACGGCTATTTTATGCTAGATTTCATACTAATACATTTTAAAACTTTTGGGTTGGGTTCTAGAACAAGAAGAAAATCTAAAAAGAGAAAGTTAGTGTACTCATATGTATACTAAAGGAAATCGTAATATATAAGAAAAATAAGTCCTATTCTTAGTTTTCTTGGGGAAAACAAATTACTTCTTATTAAGAATAAACTATCCCTTCATATTTTCTATAAGCTTTCAGGTTACTTCTTTCAGGTAACTATACTACAAAGGAATCTCTCTATACGAAGAATAATATTTTAGAGAGGTAACTCCTGTTTCTCCACTCTGGCTTTACAATATAATCTGATACGCTAGATGAAATAACTGCTATTGTTTACATCTTTCCCTTGGTGCTTTTATGTCACTGTTAGAGTAACTCCCCTGAGAGACAGAGGCACAAAGGCTCACCTTCAACAATGCATAAAATTACGCTTGATGAGAAGCTTAATGTTGTCAAAACTGCTGTAGAAGGTCTTAAGAGAAAGTTGGAAATTTTACTTTTGGAGAAGTACGCTCGGCAGTTCCCACCGGGTAAGTTTTCCTGATGCTGAAACCTGTTTTTTAGAGGGAGTGGATCTAGCAGGGTCCTGCATGTCACCCCCCTCCTCAGCTCAGTCCCTTGCCAGGGGGTGGACTACTGTAACTGACACTACTTTGACCCCACAGCACAGACTTGTATGAAAGAACCATGCTTACTAGCAGGCAGGTCTGCAGCTTTGGAAAACAAGGTTGCTCCACAATCCTTTTTACTAGCAAACCCAAGGAATCAGTGGGCAGACGTGGAAGGCAGGAACTTTTAAGGATGGCTTTCATAATGAAGGCAATGTATGATGTAACTACACCAGAAAGGGGCTGCAAATGAGTCTTGTAAAGATGCGCTGCAGTGTCACAGAAGGTTAGAAACAGCCCTTAAAGCTGTAGGGCAAAATGTCAGGCTTTTTGGACAGCAATTAGAGTAAGAAATCACTTTGTGCTTATGAAATGCACGTGCAAGTAACACAAGAAACACGTGATACACAGAAAAAAATGAACAGTGTGAACACCGTTACGACAGAAATTGGCTTATCTTTATAGAAAGATCCAACCTCTTTACCCATCCACTGTCCTACTGCTCCATCTGACCACACTTAGGGCAGCAGTGTACATTTTGGATTTAAATGCTTGCCTACACAGCCTTTGATAATTTATACAGTCAAAAAACCAACTCTTTGTACTCTAACCACTAACTAGGTTTATTTTATGTATGTTTTCCTTTAGAAGCATAAATACTTTCTATTTACATTTTGAAGAAGTGCCTTAACACTTTGATTTTCTTGTATTTAGTGCAACCTCCAGACTTGTATCAGGAGAGAAGCGTCTGCTCATTATCTCCAGACTGTGCACCTAAAAATCCAGAAGCTATGATTACAAGCCAGTTTTCTCAGTGTAAGTATGCAAACCAGCGTGACTCTTCAGTAACAATATTCAAGTGACTCTGGGACTGGATTTGCTGAAGAAAACTGTGCTTACAGACATCAGCAGGAGATCTGGCTGTTCACCTGAAGCATAGAAACACAATGAAGTTACCATGAATTAATCAATTACTGCAGCATAATGCAATACTGTGCCCAACTGCATATGCAAGATAAAAAGATAAGAAACCTGTTTCGGGAGGTACATAAGCTGTGTTGTAGCTTGTGCTGGCTGCAGGTGTGAGTTGGTGTATGGGCAGTTACCGCCCCTTACTGATCTTTACTGTGTTAAGCTGTAATGACTCCATTTGTGGTCTGAATTCTGTATTATTTCTATAGAAATACTTTTACAGTCAATACACAGTACTACAGCTGTAGCTTAAACCACAGAACAAATGTTTTGCTCATAAAATATGCAAGAACATGTACCAGTGAACTGTGGCAGTTTTATTTAGGTAAGCATCCCATTTGTTATTAGCAAAAGGGTAATTTTTTAATCAGATTGTGGTTAGGAATAAGACCCATCCTGTAGGGTGCCAGGTACCTTCACCTTCCCACTGGGTGCATGAGTCTGTCGTTCACGTCTACTCATTTGTGCCTGTTAAATGTTTCGGTGTGCACTGGGCTCAGCATACAGTCGTTAGTGTTTGGTTGAGGATTCCTGGTTAAGGTTACTGTGTCATCATCGGTTTTAATTTCTGCTCGAGTAGGGATGCACATCCACTTTTACTTCAGATGCGTGTAAATATTGAGGTGATCTCTCTTGTTGCCTGTAGGTGAGAATATTTTCCTTTCTCTCTTCTAGGGGCAGATGATGTGACTTTTGATCTCACAAGAGTACATAAGCGCTTAGCAGTCACAGCCCAGAACAGGAAAGTCATGGTTTCCAGCTACCCAACTGATTATGAACCCTCACCCAACAGGTTCTGCATCAGCCAAGTGATGTGTTCACAGAGCTTCTCTACTGGGTGCCACTACTGGGAAGTAATTACCAAGGACAGTGATGGATGGGCTGTTGGAGTTGCTTATGAAATGATTGGTAAAAGGGACAAATTAGGAAGAACAGAGCATTCCTGGTGTGTAGAATGGTTAGGTCCCAGAAAGCAGCTGTCAGCATGGCATAGGGATCAAGAAACATTATTACACAAGGATAAACCATTGAAGGTTGGAGTTTTCCTTGAGCTACAAAAGAAGACCGTGTCATTTTACTCCATTGCTGACAAAGAAATTCTGCTGCATACATTTGAAATCAACACCTCAAATCCTCTTTACCCTGCTTTCTGGCTATACAGTCTAGAAAGAAATGGATCTTTAACTATAAATCCCATAAACAGGAGGTAAAGCCTGTTTGGAAAAGTGACAATTTTGGCTGTGTGTGCAGATCTTTAGTGTTTAGCACAGGGATTTACCAAGGAGTGTGTAGCTACCCCGGCTTTCCTGGAAATCTGCAACTGATCCTGTGTCTGCCCTGCTTTCTTCATGCTGTGCTCCGATCTAGCCATGCTTCATTACAGCTATTCCAGTGTACGCTAAAGGTAGTAACCATCCCTGTGGGAGCAGCTGTAGTCCCAGGATATTCCTAGGAAGGAATGCACTGAGGAAGCACTGAGGTTGGTGTTAAGCCCTTCACTTGCACCTTTTCCCTACATTGATCCAAAAACTGTATGAGAACAGGTGATGCCATTTCATTCTGTCAAGTGAGCTTTCTTCAGAAAGGTCTGATTAAGGAATACCCAGAGGGCAAGTTACTGAGCTCATGCATGAAACCCCTGTCTTCACAGCAGACACAAACTACAGGAAATAGGCTTTGTGTTTGAGGACCTGACACTTGGGGGAGGTCTCCCAGGAAAACATCCTGCCTCACTGGCACCGTATGGTTTTAGTCTTGCCCAGGCCAAAGGGTTGTCAGTCCTGGTGGTGGTGTGACAACAGGAAAGATTTTGGAAGCAGATGTTTTCCGATGTGTTTGTACCAGCTAATAAATCATGTGGTCACTTTATCGCTCATTTAAAGAGGCAGCAGACAGGACCGTGTCAGGGAATGGACCATCTTTTCTTGTCAGGGAGCCTGAGGAAACAAGGGGTCCTGTGAGTTTCCCCACCAGCATACAGGCAAAGTTTCAGCCCGTTTGTCCCCTCTCCCTGGCTGTAGGGAGGTCCCTGTTGCCTGTGTCAGGTGTCATCCAGAGCCGGGATCCTGCAAAACCTACCAACAGCTGAATTTCTGAGAGGAGCGCTGCTTCGTGCAACCAAACTGAAAAGAGAGTCCCCAAGAACTAAAAACTTTTTCAGGAAGACAGTGGCATTCCAGAGTAAGTGAAACAAGAAGTTTAATGTGAATAAAGCATGTGGGACTCAACTAGCTCGTTCAGCCAAATGGAGCTCCATGGCTTTTAAAGTCTTTGACAGAACTGCTGGTAATCTTCAAGGTTTGCTGTCACTGAACATTCTGAAGGCACTTTGGATTAAATGTACATTTGTAAGATCCCAGAGGGGTGTGTATCAGCTTCTGCGGGCCTGGGGGGAGCCCTCTTCTCGGTGCTGCCAAGTGTAACGCGTAGCTCACGCTCCTGCCCCGCGTTAGGAGTGAGCGGCCCTTTCCCCGTCCATCCGCAGGAAGAACAGCGACAGCATTAGAACTCCCCAAGCACCTCAGTTTCCACATACAAGTAGCGCCGTACTTCC
>NW_010271787.1:0-4852 GCF_000690775.1 Eurypyga helias
AGATTTACATTAGCAAAAAGGTATTTTTTTCAGGGAGGGTGGTGAAACACTGGCACAGGTGGTCTAGATGGATGCCCCATCCCTGGAAGCATTCAAGGTCAGGTTGGACAGGGCTCTGAGCAGCCTGATCGAAGATGTCCCTGCTCACTGCCGGGGGGTTGGACTGGATCACTGTTACGGTCCTTTCCAACCCAAACCATCCTACGATTCTATTGGAAGGGATGCTCAGCCACAGCACCGACACACACACCAGCCCGCGGCAACAGCAGCGGTGTTGCATGCAACGCGAGCATCAGTTCTCAGCTGGGGATACCCAGCTGGGAGTGCCTCTGCCCCGAGGTGGTTCATGGCTCCGTGAATCTCGGCATGGACGCACCGTCCAAATATTTGATTGTTCCTGAGGCACAGCAAGGTTGACGTGACGTTCCCAGAGATGCAGAGGCTTGGATATTTTTTTTTTTAAATCCTTGCTTCTCCTGCTGACTTCTCTGAACTGGCAATTGCTCCTTGTCTTTGCTGCAGGTTGGGCATCCTAAAAATAGATGGCACCTAAAACACGAGCTCTGGGAAATGCACTCTGGCTGAATCCAGGCCAGCGCTGGAACAGCTCAGGGGTGGCACCCCAGGAGCTGAGGAAGGGCTGGGATTACTGGGGAAACTGAGGGACAAAGGCCAGCAGAGCAGTGCAGGAGGTGTACACCTCTCCTCTCCCATAACTTCAGCAGACTCCCCCCTCCTTTCCCTGCAGCGCATGGCCTGATCCCAGGGGGTTCCACCCCAGCTGCATTTGCAGCCCCCACTGCTCCCCAGCCCAGCTGCAGGCCTTCAAGGACTAAAAGGGGTTTTCTCTCCCATGGCCCACTCCCCCTGGCACCATGCTGCTGCCGGGACGCAGCCAGGGTCAGCTGCGAACAGCCGGACGCTGCCCTCCCCTCGGATCAGCTCCCTGCCTGGGGCTGCCCCAGTTGTGTCCCCACTGGGTACGATGGGGGTTTGCCGAGTGCCTGAAGCCCTGCTTGGGCTCCCCAGCCTGTCCCACTGGGAGTGTCAGGCCAAACAGGGCTGGGAACAGCACCAGCACTCCAGGGGCTGCCTAGGGAAAGGCGAGGAGCTGATTCCCTCATGGGAGAGGATTAGGGCTGGGGAGGCTGGGGGTTACATCACCATCAGATATTACCACCCTTCCGATCCTAGGATCAATTCCATGCATAGGCCAGGAATTAACACAGCCCCGGGACTCTGGGGCAGGGGAACACACTGGCATGACACCCACGATGTTCCTTTCCCAGGCTGCTGCGTCAGACCCCTCCTTCCCATCAGCAATCCTCCCCTCCTGATGTACCTCATGGTCCCCAAACCCAAAGGCACTAATTCCTACCAGCGCCAAGCCCCATTGTCCCACTCCCCACTGGACTGGGCTGAGCATCCCCCCACTCTGACCCAACCCAGCTCCTGTCCAAGCCCCCTCCGGACATCCCCCAGCCCTCTGTGCACCCCTTACCCCCCCCAGGCTGCACTGTAGCAGGGTCACTACCAAACTCCCACCCCAGGCTGCCCCTCACTCCCTATATCACCCCACCCCACGAACCCCTTACCTCACACCAGCCCAGAGGTGGGTACACCCCCCAGGGTAAGCAGAGAGCCCCCAGACAGCATCCTGGGAAGAAGGGAAAGGTGCTTCAGGCCTTTGCTACTCTTTATTGAGCAAGCAGAGGTGCTGCCTCTGGGCTCTGATTAGCTACAGCTCCTTCCTCGTTTGCTTAATGAGCAGCACTCTGCAAGGAGAGCTTTGCCTCTAACCTGACCCGCCTTTGCTTTTCTGCGGGGTGTGCAGGCGGAGGCATCCTCACACCCCTTCAAGCTCCCCTTTGCTCACCACCTGTACAGCCTGGGCTGGGACACGGGTTGGGAGAGGGACACGTCTCCTTGCTTGTGTCCCCGTGCCTTGCCGCAAGTCCCTCGCCTCTCCTGGCCAGAGGGATGGCTCTTGGTGGGAGTATCTCCAGGGAATTGTGTCAGGCACCCACCTCATCCTTCCCAAACTTGGCAGGGGTGGACCCACTGCTTCCCACTTTGCTTCAGAGGCTGCCCAGTGCCATCCTATCCACGGGCCACCTGGCCCCGAGATGTGCTGGCCACGCGCGTGCCATGCTTCCCCGCAGCATCTGGGGGAAGTTAGCCACGTAGCTGTGAACAAATAGAGCATAAATAGAGTTGTTAACGTGCCCGGCTGGAGTAAGTGAGGCTGGAAACTGGGCTGAGCCCTTCCCAGCTGGAGAAATCCGAGAGAAATGATGTTTCATTTCCACTGACATTTCGGAGTCGGCTTTTTTTGTTTCATCTCCATTCCCCCCTTTGGAGGGGGAAGTGCTTTGTTTTCTCTTCTCTTCAGAAGCAGGAAAACTCTCTCTCTTGGTTTTCTCCAAGGGTGCCCAGGAGTGAGCTCCGGCCTCTGTGGATTAAGGTTTAGGAAGAGTCAAGCAGTTTTCCAAACAGCCTCCCAGCATGGTGCCCGCGGGCAGCCAGGAGCTGCTCCCTCCTGCAGGAGCTGCCTGGCTGAGCTGGGGTACCCTCCGCGCGGGGAGGGAGGCCCTGGAAAAAGCCCCAGGAACATAAGGAAAGGCTCAGGGCACTGCCTGGGGCTGATGCTGAGGCTCTTTCCTGCACCTCTCCATAGGGCTGAAGTTTCACAGCACGGCAGGTGCCAGGAGCTGCCGGAGCGAGTGCCGGAGGAGACTGCCGTCCGGAGCATCCTAGCTTGGCACCGGGCACGAAACGGCCCCTCAGCCCTGGCACTGGGCCCTGAGCTGGGGCAGGGACTGCACCCCAGCCCACAGCAGGAGAAAACCCCATCAGCCAGTGGCCCCGGACCGTCCTCGCTGGCGAGATGACGGCAGGAGGATGGCGAAGGCTTCAAAAAAAATCTGACCCGCATCAGCCCCCAGAGCATCAGCACTTGGGCAGGGGGCTGTCCTGATGTGACCCTGCAGTGCAGCCCTCCGCATCCCCGAACCCACCCGGCTCAGCTCTGCAGCAGCTGGCGCCTCTGCATGGCCCCTGTTAATTAATTTGGGAGGGATTTACCAGCCTGGACGCGTGGGAAAAACAGGAAAACCTCATCTGGAGGGGCGCTGGCTGGCGGCCAGCATCAGCGCAGGCATGGGGGGGACTCCCTGCAGGGGGGGTAAATCCATGGGAAGAAGCTCAGGCCAATACACAGGCAGGGAGATGTCATCGATCCCTTCTCTAATTGCATTATTAACACACAGTTAGGAACAGCATCACGATTAAAACCAGCTACGTAAGGGTTAGGGGGTCGGATCCTTACCCTGAGGGACTCACACCGGGGGGATGCGCCGCTGGGACACGCTCGCAGCCCCCCGTTTATCGCCCCCGTATTTACACCCCAGGCCCTGCAGAGCACAGATCGTGGCATCACGTGGGGCAGTTCCCGTTTCGTGGACTCGAGCTGTGGTTTTGCACACAGCCGCGGAAATGGGGAGGATTGCCCCAAAGAGGGAGCTGCAGCCATGGGGAAATCATTGTGGTCCCACTCCCGGGTCCCTCCCTGGGCAGGGGAATCAGTGATTTCCTCAGTTCTCTGGTGAAAATGCTTTCATTCCTTTGGAGGCTGAGAACTGAAATATCTCATTTTCAAGATGTCAAAAACTTTTGGCTTTTTGCTTCTCCACAGCAGGAGGTGGGAAGTGATGAATTCAGCACAGATTTGCAACATTCCAAAACTTCCCTCTGCAAATCCGCAGACGGGTTCAACTCTGGCACATTGCAGCCTGCCCCTCCATCCACCGCTCTCCGGGCGACTGGATGCCTGACGGACATCTGGACAGATGCTGCCAGCCCAAAACATGCGTGAAGGCCCTTCGCAAGGGGCTTGCCTGGCTGGGGCTATCCCAGAATCCCATCCAGCCCAAGCTGGGCTGGTCTCCATGGCTGACCCGGCTTGGGGCTTGTTACCAGGAGGGAAACTGAGGCACGGGGTGGGGGATGCTCCCTGTGCCCAGCTGAGTCCCTGTGGATGCCAAGCAAGCCCAGCAGGGTGGGAATTCAGCACGTGAATGCTCAAAGTGTGAACACAAGCTGGAAGAGGGAGCAGAGCTTGCAGCTTTTCCCTGAGGAAAAGCCCAGGGAAGAGTGCTGGGTGCAGGCACCACGGCCGGATCGTGACACCAGACATGTGCCTGGCTCCTGCACGCCCCCGGGTCATGGGCTGGGGATGGAGGACCTTGGGGGTGACCACTTAAGGCCACTTTCCTGCTCTCAGCTTCCCAGGACCTGGTCGGGGGGGAGCAGTGGTACCCACACCCTGGCGAGAGGCATCCCTGCTCTCCAGGGAAAGGGATGCTCAGGGTCCAGCTGGACTGCATGCAGAGATGGGAACAGTGGGGAGGTGGCAGGGCCCTGCTAAGCAAGAGGGACGTGGGAATGTCACCCGGCTTGTCCTGCCATGGTCAGGCCAGGCCATCTTGGAGAGCCAGAAAATCCAGCCCCGGCTCCCTAATGGGGCTCGGATGGGCGACGCTGAGGAGCGGCCAAATCCCAGGCTGCGGCGCCAGGCGCTGGGGAGGTGAGTGGAGCAACCTGTGGCTCATCCTTTGATTTTCCCCATGGCTGGGAACAATTTGGAATGAGAGCGTGTATTCATGTATTTGCCAAAAATTATTTTTGGGGTGGGGGTAAGGCTAATACCGTCAGGCTGGAATGGGGCAGCCGTTGGGAAAGGGGCAATGTGAGGGGTCTTCAGTTGCATTTAAGGGGGTAGCCGTCCCCTTCAGGAAAGGGAGGAGGGCTCAGCCCCTCACTGGAGCGGCTCCATGGCATCTGGGCTCACACC
>NW_010271787.1:4905-5341 GCF_000690775.1 Eurypyga helias
AGGGGGGAAGGGTTAAAGCCCCCGCCTCCAGCACAGGTTGCGTTAATGCCCGGGGTGCCTGGGGGGGTTGAAGGCTTCCCCCAAACGCCACTGGGCTTTGGCTGGAGCCCAACGGGGCTGACTTCATCCCGCTGAAACGTATCATTATGGCCAGGCAGGGAATTTGCTGCGGGGTTTCGGGGAGCCGGGCGCGGGGTGGAGTGTGCCGAGCACCCAGAGCCTGCGTCCGCTGCCTGATCCCGTGGGATGAGGGCTTCCCAGCCTCCCGCGCTGCTCGGCCTCGGTTTGACGACAAACTGCAGGGACCCTCGGTGGGCGCAGGGGAGGGGACCACCCAAAGACATGCTGGGTGGGTGAGGACCACCCCCACGGTCAGTCCTGGGGACGCAGCATCCCTCCATGCTGGCTCCTTGCTGCGGCCCCATTCCAGGGAAAC
>NW_010271788.1:0-1642 GCF_000690775.1 Eurypyga helias
ACCCCCCCGCCCCTTGGGGTGCTCCCGGGGTACGGTGCGCACAGCAGGGTCCGGCTGTTTTCCCTTTGATCAGAACCTGCGGTGCCGGGAAGGTGAGGAGAAGGCCCGGTCCGGGAGCGAAGAGGAGCGGGAGCTCCAGCCGACACCAGAGGATGCTCCGGGAAGCGCAGCCGGTGCGGGAAACGGCAGGGACCGCGGTGCGGTTCCGCGCTCCCCTCCCGGCGCAGGGACGGCAGGCTGGCAGGACTCCGAGGACGATGTTCTGAAATACGTCAGGGAGATCTTTTTCAGCTGACGTCGGCTCCCCGGAGGCAGAGGGGGCAGTGGGGAGGGTGTCCCTTCCCAGGGCACTGAGGCTGGTGGGAGGAGGGCATGGGGTGCGCCGCGTGCCCGCCGTGGGGGAAGGAGAGGGCAGGGGGCACTCACTTCTCCCAGCGTGGATTTGGCTCCAGATTCGGGTATGTGCATTTCTGTTTGGCATCTCAGGGCATGGACAGATTAAAGGAGACATTTGGGTTTCTGTGAGTGTCCCTTTGGTGGGTCAGTGTGGGGACCTGAGGGGAGCAGGGAGTTGCTGGCCCTGGAAGTTGCTGGCTCCGCAGAGCCCGACAGGCATGGCTCAGCCTCGGGACTCTCTTGTCCTTGCGGTCCCTCTGTGACAGCTGCAGTGGGGCCTGTCACGCTGACCCCATCAGACCCTGAATTTGCATCCAGGCTTGGGCAGGCCTCCCGTAGCTGAGGAAGATGTGTGGGAGCAGACGGGCAGGGGCAGGGACCATCCTGAGGGGGCTGACCCCATGGCAGTGTGCATGGGGGTCTAGGAAGGGATGAGGATGGGTCATGAGCTGTGAGGCCGGGGCGGGTGTGACAGCCTTTATTGAAGAATCAGTCAAACCAACATCACCCGCCGCAGGAGAGAAACAGACCCTTGTGTCCCTGAGAGGGATGGAGGGGAAAGCAGGTGCTGCTTTGTGCGAGGCTATAGACATAGCATGGAGCGGTGCTGTGCATCCCCATGGCGAAGGGAGCCCATCCAGTGCTCTGGCTGTGGTGGCCCTGCTGGGGCACTGCATCCCCACCTTTGGCAGCCCTGGCCCTGCTCCCGAGCACACTCTTGCGCGGGGCGTGTGTTGGTCTGAGCTGCCCTTGCACAGAGCCAGCTGTCCTGAGTCTCAAAGGCTGCTGGAGTGCTGCCCTCAGCCCTTTAGGATATCTAAAGTGGGAAGGGACCCTTAAGTGTCATCAAGTCCCAACTCCCAGCTCCTCGCAGGGCTAACCTAAAATGAAACCACATTACTAAGAGCATCCTCCAGACGCTCCTTGAACTCTGACAGGCTTGGTGCCGTGACTGCTTCCCTGGAGAGCCTGTTCCAGTGACCTACCACTCTTTCAATGGGGACAGACCTGGGGCTCTGCACCAAAACCCTCTGCTTCATCATGGAAACCCTCCTCATTAGGGCTGCGTTCAGCAAGTTGTTAGACTGCTCCTCCGAGTGCTTTGCTGCTGCTGGGGTTGGATGTGGGCCGCTCCCCCCCTAACGAGCTACAGCAGTCACTCACATGCTGTTCCAGCAGGTGAAATACAGATGTTATTGCTGAAGAGCATTTCCACTGCACCTCTGCGGCTGGCACTGCTGTGACA
>NW_010271788.1:1658-33554 GCF_000690775.1 Eurypyga helias
CAGTTGCCCCGAAGGCATCCCTGGTCAGTGCAGGAGGTGGAGAAAGGACAGAGCCTCTTTGGGCAACTCTGAGAGAGGAGGCCTGTTTGCTTCTCTGCCTGCCTATACTTAGGGTAGATACAGCCAGAGGGCTGTGCCCACTGTGTGCTGGTTCTGAGGTGTCCCCTTCACTGTCAGGGTCAGAAATGCTGTTGCTTTGATGCTGTGCCCCAGGCTGAAGGGTGCGTTACACCCTGCTATTCCCAGGAAGCTTCCACGCTGTGCTGTCAGTGTGGCGTCTGCGGCTGCCTGCTTGCTGCAGGACCGCTGCGCACAGCTGTGTGCCAGAGCATGGCTAGACATGGGCCCTTAGACTAAGGATCACATTCCTGCCAGTGACTAAAGCTGCAGTGGGATTGCTGTTTTAAATGAGGTTATCAGTAGCTCTTGCATATTCTTCGCTGTCAAACCTCAGTGGGCAGGGCGTCCTCACTAACAGCTTTGAGCCAGGTATGTGTGCTTCCTCCGGTTCAGGTACACCGTGGCAGTGAGAATCTGGAGCAGTAGCAGAGCCTGAGTCCCAAGCAGTGCCAGGAAGCCCCCAGTGAAATCAGAGGGGTGAATCCACTGTGAGGTTTGGAAAAGAAACATACCCAGGCCTCCAGACAAGACTATCATCTTGATGATGAGTATGATGAGGACCGCCTTCCAGCCCCCTCTGTCCTCTGAGCAGTTCACATGTGCAACAAAAATGGGGTGGAAGAGGCTGAAGACCAGGCAGGTGTACACACAAACCCTGGCTAACATAAATCCTGGCAGGCTGATGCCCATCACCTGCAGCTGGGTGTGCTTCAGGCACTGCAGCTTCCCAGCCGTGTCATTCCACAGGCAGAAGTTGTAAAACCCGATGCGTTTGTCAGGGAGGTCGACCAGGTTCCCGGATTCCCACAGCAGTGCATAGCACAGCAAGATGATGGTCCCAGCAGCCTCGAGGAGGATCAGCCTGAAGAGCAGGTGCCTGGTGCACATCTGTGGCAGCAGACCCAGCCTGGTGCCCGCACACTCTGTTGATACCATGGTAAAGCCTGCAATGGGGACATCCACTGGAAAACATGAACAGGGGGACCCCTTGGTTGTGGCACATTCTGGCACCTTCCCAAGATGTGCTCTGAGCTGGTGGCGCTCAGGTCTCGGGACTCCCACTGCGAGTAGAGCAGGAGCGCCCCAGTTCTGCCTCTGACTGCCTGTGTGTTGCTGGGTCCAGGTGGGTGCGTTTTTGGTCACAGCGAAGGTGGCTTAATGACGTCCTGTGCGTGGACCAGCACTGGGAGGACAGTATGGCTTCCTTAGCCCCACACAGGCCCTTTCCACCACGGTCTCACATGGGACAAGAGAGGCGTTTGTCAGCAAACGGCAGTGATGGGAGGAGAGCAAAACACTGCTGTCTGATAAGGGGAGGGTTAAGAGCTATTCTGGGAAAATGCTTTTCTTTCAGTTCTGGTCAGGCAAGGACACCCCTTGTGATCTTTAGATGACTGAGTAATACGCAGGCGTGACAGGGGCTGAACTGCAGGGCTCCTCCTGCCCACCCTGCTTTCCCCCCACCCCCAGCCTCTGGGACACCGATGCCATTTATGCCAGTTGTTTCCAGCATCCAGGGGCCCTTGCATGCCCACACGTTTCTGGGCACAGCAGGGCTGATTGCTCACACCCCTGCTCCTCAGCGAGGCTGGCAAATGCGGTTCCTCTCTGTCCGGGTTGCCTGAGGACCGACAGCCCACGTGGACAGGTGGTTGTCCACCACAGAGAGATACCCTGGCCCCACCTGCAGCCACTCACCCTCTGCTGGGGCTTGGGGAGATGGGTGCTACGGAGACAGACCTGCGATTGCTGTCCTTGCTCCTCCCTCCACGTGCCTGGAAAACTGGACTCTCTCTCCCAGCAATGCGGACTGTCCTCAGTGCCCTCTTGCAGGCTTCTGCTTTGTGCTGAAAGAACGGGAAGTGGCATCAGGAAGGGGTATCACTGGCTGCAGAGCCACATAGCATTGCAGCACTGGCCACCTGGGTCTGCACAGGGGCACAAACACAGGACAAGGAGCTCAGAGACCTAGAGAGCCTTCAGCGTACCTCTCCCACTCCCTGCCTCCCTGGATGCTTGGTAGCAGGGCACCTGTGTTTAATGTGCACAGCCATAAAGCTTCTCTGTCCCAAACTTCCCCTCCCACACAGTCATAGGCAGGAGGAGTACACACACAGCATTGAAGGGGGTCACAGCATCCAGACACCGACCTGTCCCCATCCTCTGGTCAATACCTCACTTCCTGTAGCTTCCCTTGGAGAGACTGTGAGGTCACGTGGAGGATGCTCCTTGTCTGAATCTCCAGTGAAGTCATAAACGACCAGGAAAATATTCATGCTTGGTCCCAGGGCATGCTGCAGAATGATACCTCACGCACATGTCATTTCACCAGGGTTTATTTTGCCCCTGGTGCTGCCTCTCAGTTTGTCTGTCCACGTGCTCTCTGGCAGCCAGGCAATGCTGCTCTTCCTCCCTGTTCCACAGCAGCTCATGCCTGCCCACCATTCTCCCTGCCATCCTGCCTCACAGCCCTCAGAGGGAACACAAGCCGTGCTTGGAGGGGTCACTTGGTTAGCTGACCAGCTCCCCAGGGACTCCTGTGGGAACTCAGAGCTGGGAGCGGTACATCCCGGACGGGTCCTGGCCCTGCCCACCCACCAAACCTGGCTGTCATATTTCTTTAGACTGGTTTCCTGAGGAAGATAGGCTTGTTAGAAACACAGGCTTTTTTGTTCAATCATCTCACGCTAGCTTTTATTCTCCCCCACCCCCCCAAAATAGAAAAGCCATTAAAAATTGTCCTAGTTGCACATGTTTTCTATAGAAGGGACAGAGAATGAAGTTCCTAGCAGGCTCATGGAAATACATGGCAGGTGGGAAGTGAGCCACCTCAGCGACCCTGTGCTGCTGTGTGATCTCTGTGTACGAGGGCCCGGGGAAACCCCATGGTATCTATGCCATCTCCTCTGCTTTGAGGCTCATGCCTATAAGCACCTACTTTCTTTACCCAGTGAGGCCCCTCTGTTCACTACCAAATGGCAGCATTTGCCTCTCAGCCTCCTGCTGCCTCCCCAGCCCAGCCCAGCAGGTAACCCCCTGTCCCCAGATGTGGCTGACAGGGATGGAAACACGCCTGGTGGGGTGTCCTTTGCCAACTGGGGCAGGGAGTGCAGGGCTGGCCCGGAGGCAATGGAAGCTGAGACCTGGCATCCCGCTAAAGGCACTGGCATTCGTGAACTCTGCAGCTTGGCCTCGAGCCTGGTTTGGAGCCAGCCTGGCTGAGAAGAGGGATAAACAGGAAAGAGCTGTCACACCATGCTCAGCTGGGGCTTTTCTGAGACATCTGCAGCTCCTCCATTTCTCAGGAGTGCCTGTGCCTTTGCACGGGAGGGTCTGTGGCTCTGCCCCAAAGGTGCAAGAAGTAGGAAGCCGAGCGTGGCACAGCGAGCCCCAGCCTGGCCTCAGCCCCCAGCTCCAGAGCTCCCTGGGGAGTCTGTGTGCGAGATGGGGTTCATGGGGACCCTCTGTGCCCCCGGGACAGCACGGCCCTTCCCTCTGCTGGCTTCTAGGCAGGTGAGCACCTTCCCAGGGCAAAGGCAGCGGGACAGGGAGGCCAAGGCACGCAGCTCTAGCGCAGGATTTGGCCTCTGCAGAGCCACCGGACCCCGCTGCAGTGAACAGCCGGAATGCAAAGGGGTGTGGGAATGGGCGTTTTCTCTTGCACTGAAGAGCCCCACAGAAGACTTGGCTTTCCTGCATCCCCCATCCCTGGCTGCTGGGGGGAGTAATGCCATGCAATAGCAATGAGAAAGGAAGACAGCTTTGGACTCGGCACCCTTCCTTCAAGCCACCTGCTCTCCCCGGGATCCCTCTTTCCCCCTCAGACAGGATTGGCTGCAAGGAAACCACAGGTGAAGAAAGGCTGCTGACAAGCTAAGGATTGCAGGCAACCAGAAACCAGCTGGTGGCACATGGACCAGACTGCGGAGCGACTGCCTTGTAAGCACCCCACAGCTGGCTAAGGACCAGCTCCCTCCCGGACATCTGCACCCCGCAGCACCACTTCTCCTGGCTGCTCCCCCCTGATGCCAGCAGTATTAAAAGGGCCTTGGAGCCAGTGGAGGATACTTACGGGCTGCCCATCTGGCTGGAGAGGGCCGGGGGGCTGCCCTGCGAGCCGCGAGCCGGTCTGTGGCTGCTGCCAGGTACCAAGCCGTCTGGGCTTCTGACACCACAGCCCCGGCTGTATTACAGGCAGCTGCCTCTGCTTTCTGTTTCGGTTCTAAGGGCCATGGGAACCTGACACAGTGCTCCTCCCGGGTAGTGCGTCATCTGAGTATGAGCAAGAAACAAGCCGAGCCCAGCCATGGCTGTCCGAGCCAGGCTGGTTTGCACTTTCTTCTCCCAGCCGTGCTAGCTGGCGTGCATAGCTGACTGGGCTGAGGGACGTCGTGCTGCTGGAGTGGCTTGGGTGTCCGTGGGGGCTGAGGCGAGGTGGTGTTGTTTAGATGCTTCTGTAGAGGTGACTGACCGCCCCAGTGCTGACCCTGGTTCCGCATCGCTGCCGGAGTTCACCAACCACTCTGCCCTTCTTGCACTTTGAACGGTGCTCCCCCCACTCCGCTTCCCGGCCCTGGCTTTGCCGGAGCTCGCCCACAGGCACAGCACCCACAGGCACAGAGCGGGGGAAGTGGCAAGCTGCCTGCTGCGGCAGGAAGCCTGTGACCCCTCAAGTGACGTAGGGGGCAAAACGCTCCTTCCTTTAGCCCTCCTGGCCGGACCCAGAACCATCTGTCCTGCCCTCTAAGCAGCCTTGGTGGTGAGTCTGTTGTTAGAGAGGGGTGTGTTGGGGGGTGATACCCGTGGGACGCCCAGGAGGTGCCTTCCTCTCTGGCCCGTGGGTGTGGAGTGTTAGCGCTGGGAAGGACACGGATCAGGATTGCGGTGGTTCAGGTCACAGACGGCTTGGGCAGGGGTTAGGTGGGAGAAAACAGGGGCGGGGGTGGAAGGCTTGCAGCAGGACATAGCTGCAGGGCCGAATGTGGCGAATGGCGGGGGCGCAGAAGGAAGCCTCAGGGCTGAACACAGTTGCTGGGAAACTGAGGTATGAGCAGAGATCAGCGAGGTGAGACCTGCGTTCAGTGAGGACGCATGCGCTGGCAGGAGGCATGTTTGTGCCCTTGAGTGGTGGTCGTGCAGTTTAACCTCACGCCACTCGCTTCTCCGTCATTCATTCAGGAAGGAAAAGGGCATGTGGTCTGGGTCTGGTGATCAGCTGAGCAACCCCTTGGCTGACCTCAGTGCGACGGGCAGTTCCCTTTTTGGTGCCACAGGCAGGAGGCACAAACAGCTCTCTCCAAACATCCAGACTTTGCAGTGATGCCCTGTTTGCTGGGGCAATCAGGATGACTGCCACAGTGGGTCTGCTCCATCGTGCCACAGCACCTCTCCCTCGAGCCACTGTCCTCCTAGATAGGTGTCTGCTCCCCTTCCCGTCTCCTATGCCTCAGCCTTCCTGTGTGCCCCGTTTTCAGCTGGGATAATTTTCCTCCTAGTAGCTGGTACAGGGCCGTGTTTTGGATTTAGCATGAGAATAATGTGATAACACAATGATGCTTTGGTTGCTGATAATTGGTGCTTATACTAAGTCAAGGTCTTTTCAACTTCCTATGCTCTGCCATCAAGGAGATGCACAAGCAGCTGGAAGAGACCACAGCTGGGACAGCTGACCGAACTGGTCAAAGGGACATTCTATGCCATATGATGTCATGCTCAGTATATAAACTAGGGGCAGTTGGCCAGGGACTAGACCCACTTGTCCCTGGAAGACCCTGTAATGATGACTTGTGCCTTATATGTCTAATTTTTTGTCTTTATTACTGCATTTGGCTTGCTGCAATAAAATATGATTTTTCCTCTCATTTCTTATACAGTGCAATACAGAGGGGCTGTATGGGATATTTCCTTCCAGCGGTACATTTTAAGTATTATTTGAAGTATTTGGCCAATTCTTTCTTCTTGCGAATAATTCAGGCTTTTATTTCTTATCAGCAATTCTAGCTCAGCCCCTCTCAAATGCTCAAAACATGATGGCCCTGATTTTGCAGTGACAGGCTCCAATGTATGGATTAAGGTGGCCAGTGCTGCAGGGACAGAGACGAAGTAATATCCAGTACTGCCCAGGTGCGTAAGAACACAAGAACGGCCATACTGGTTAGGCCCAGGGGCCATCTGTCACAGCACCTTGCCTCCAAGGTGACTGTGTGTGGGTGCCCAGGGGAGAGCGGGAACACCACAAACGCTTTTCCCAAGCACCCTCCTAGATTCTCAGTCTTTTCAGCTGAGGAGATTTCCCAAGTGTCTGATAGAAAACTCCCAGAGGACTATCTATGAGGTACAAGTCCACCTGAATCCAGTTCTTGCATCCATGACATCCTTTAGCAAAGTGTTCCACAGACTGACCACGTGTGTACAGGTTTTATGTCAAATGTTTTTGAGTGTAACATGTATTTGGTTTGTGGGTGAGAGGGGGGATGATTTTCATGGCTTCTGACTCTCCAGTTTCTCTACTAAAGGAATTGTGGCTTCAGCTGCTCCTTGAGAATTCTAGGGAAATTTCCAAATAGAGTAAAAAGGAACATAGAAAGAAGGGGGGGTTGCTCTTCACAGAGCTCTTTCTGGAGGTGGAGCCTGCCTCACAAAACCAGTATATATTGTTTGAGACACATGGTACTTTCCATTCAGGAGAGATTCCCTACTAAACTTGTTTAGAATTTTGGGATACATCTTCATGTGGAGAGAGAAACTTCATGTGTACATTCTGGAGAAGAATGTTCAGCCTGGAGAAGAGAAGGCGCCAGGGAGCCCTTATAGCACCTTCCAGTACCTGAAGGGGCTACAAGGAAGCTGGGGGGGACTTTTTACAAGGGCCTGTAGTGACAGGACAAGGGATAACGGGGTTAAATTGAAAGTGGGGAGGTTTAGATTGGATATCAGGAAGAAGTTCTTCCTGGAGAGGGTGGTGAGGCACTGGAACAGGTTGCCCAGAGAAGCTGTGGATGCCCCATCCCTGGAAGTGTCCAGGGCCAGGCTGGATGAGGCTTTGAGCAACCTGGTCTAGTGGAAGGTGTCCCTGCCCATGGCAGGGGGGTTGGAACTGGATGGTCTTTAAGGTCCCTTCCCACCCAAACCATTCCATGATTCTATGATTCACCAGTGTGTGTGAACTATTTTTCAGAAAACAGAGAGCAAGAAGAGTTTTGATTTCTGCATGTATCTACTTCCTCGCTGGCAGAGTCATAATCCATAACCGAAGTATTGGGAATTGTTTAACAAAACAGATACATGACACTTTCACGTGCCTGCCTTGGCTGAAGAGCTGGAGCTCCGAAACACACCACGGTATTTTGCAGCATGTCGTCTGTTCTTTGCTGCAGGCAGTGACAGCAGAGAGAACTGCCGTGCGTCTTGTGCCTGGCAGGATTTACACTTCCCAAAATTTACATCTTTGCTTGCTGTCCTGGTTTTCTTGGGCCTTGTGCTGTTTGAGAGGAACCGCTTCTTCATTTTCTCTTCTTCCTTTTTTGAATTGCTCTTTGCACTATGACCATGACCTGAGACAAAAAAGGGAGGAAAAAAAATAATCCATATTAACTACTATGGAGTTGCTACTTACTAAAAACGTACACGGCTTTGGTTTCCTTCACAAGAAACTGTGGTATTGCCATGCATGGGTGATTTACATCTCTCAAAGAACCACTGCCAAAGATGTTAGCAAAAGTGGTTTTAATATGGTATTGGTAAAAATGTGACTTAAAGTTTGATGGCAAGGTTTACTCCATTATTACTGCATGGAAAATGTAAAAAGGAAAACTGAGTGACACTCGAGTTAGAATGATTCACAGAGAGACCAGAGATGAAAAGCCTAAGGAAGATCCCCCTGTTCAGTCAGAAGGTTCAAAGTGGACCCCCTTGCTTTCTTAACTCCCCTCAGAGAGGAGGTGCAGCTGCATCCAGGCTTAGTCCCAGACTGATTAATGGTTTATGTCTACAGGATTACATATGCAAAGTTTATGCAGTGTTTCATTAGCATCAATGCAGCCTGCAGTCAAAGTTACCAAGGCAAAATCAAAGTTACCGTACAACAGGGTTACGTGGGATATCGCTCACATTCCAAAGGTCTGCTGTTGGTAAAAGATCTCTCTGCCCTGAGGAGCAACCTCGAGAGGCATCCCAGCTCAAGGGGAGATCATCGCCATGCAGCCACACTGCCTAGCAGGGAGAGCTCAAGGAAGGCTCACTCAGGCTGTCGTATTTATGTGATGAAGTGGTTGGCTTGTAGTTGAATTACACGGCATGGAAAAGCTATGCATAAGACCCCTTCTACCCACAACTTACTTTATTCTTTGGCAAATGAGTCTTGGAAAAGCCACCTGTTATTCATGTGTTAATCGCATCAGGGGTGCTCCAAGCTCACGTGCATCGATGCTCACTGTGTTGCTCTGCTCTTTTGTGGGTAGTCAGAGAACAGACTGAAACAAGAGGATTTCTTGGCCCAGCTACGGCTCAGGCCTTCTCCTCCTCTGGAGCCTGCACCAAGCTACCGCCAGCCTGGTTTTAGGGCAGAAACATTTCCTATACTAAAGGGGAATCACAGCATGATTCAAAATCTAGTACTAAAATGTGGAAACTTCAGCCATAGCCACATGACCTGGTTTTACTGCTCCAGCAATATGATACTCTATTGACCCTTCCCCCAGAAAGGCTAATTCCATCGCTTGGCAGACTCAGACCATACATCCCTCTGTGGCACGCTGGTGCATATGAAAAGCAATGCACTGGTGGCTGGAGCCTCTCTCACCAGTAACTGCAGAAGGACGGGGCAGGGTCAGAGGCATTATCCTTTGCCATTAGATTAGGATTTTTCCAAGCTCTTTCTCCTGTGCTGTACACAAAGAGGTTAATGAGCTTCTGGACCTCTAGTGTCTCAGCTGGGAAGCTCCATGACACCAGTTCTGGTACCTGCCAGTGTGTATCAGCTGCTGCTGAACTCAGAGTTTTCCAGCACTACCATCTTTCTTATGCCTTTCAGTACCTTGAGACAGCTAGACCAGGAAAAGGCCAAACTGGAACTAAATCCTATGCTTTGGGGTATTTTGAATAGAACAACAACTGAGAAACCTTTTAAATATAGAAATGTCTTCTCTGCAGACTTGGAGACGTTCTTGCCATCGTGTTTCTTCATCTTCCAGGAAACCAGATTAAAGCTGGTTGAATGGAAATTTCTCTTGTGGATAAGACCCTATCATGGGACACACTTTTTCCTGCCTTCTGTGGCACAGATGGCTTTTCATGATTGCCTTTAGCATCATGGGTGAGACTCCCAGAGCTAAAACATACAGAGATCGGGCCAGAAAATATTTTAACTCCACACAAATTCATGACAAGGTAAACACAAAGATGACCAGGCAGAATAGAAAATCCTAACAGGTAAAATTTCTGCTACTTTAGTCTGAAGCATTTCCTAAGAATAATGAGAGGGAAAAAAAAAAAAGAAAAGAAGCATTTTACTGTATTATACAGGTTTAAATTGAAAGCGGGGAGGTTTAGATTAGATATCAGGGAGAAGTTCTTCCCGGAGAGGGTGGTGAGGCACTGGAACAGGTTGCCCAGAGAAGCTGTGGATGCCCCACCCCTGGAAGTGTTCAAGGCCAGGCTGGATGAGGCTTTGAGCAACCTGGTCTAGTGGAAGGTGTCCCTGCCCATGGCAGGGGGATTCGAACTAGATGGTCTTTAAGGTCCCTTCCAACCCAAACCATCCTGTGATTCTGTGATTCTATGATTTCAAACTACAGAGAACCACTATGCCATCATACTATCTTAAGGATGCTGTTGCCAATAACATGTAGCCACTATCCCTTCTGGGTAAGCCAGAAGTACGCACCATAGAAGCAGCAGAGGGTTACCTTGTCATCACAGAAGTAGAGACAGACACCACAGTAATTTCTTTCCCCTTTTATCAGGGCAAAGCCTAAAATTTTCAAGTTTGTGAAGTCTGAGGTGTAAGGTGAAAAGCAGGAGTCCTTGAAATCATTTACTGCCAACAAATTAATGTGTATTAATTCATAAGGTGCTTGTGGCAGGATCTGCTGCAATCTAACTAGGTAGCTACCTCCACTTTGCTCTGTTACCCAATGCTCAGCAAGACACAGAACATTCTGTGCTATCAGTAGGTGGGTACTTATGAAAGTACCATTGTCGGGGTTACTACCACGGGGCCTTGCACACCCGTAAGAGTGAACGATCTTAACTGTTCATCGCCAAAGCACCAGAACCTAGCAGCGAGGGGAATGTACTGGCAATGAGCAGTGCACCAGCACTGTGGCAATACTGTGATCTTAAGACAACAAACCACTCTAAACTAGTAAATGTCTGGTTTGGACTGTCTGTGTCACCTAGCCTGGCTTGGCCTTTATCTTCACACCTCTGCCCTGTTTCTTAGTAGCTGCATGGACCTATCTTCTCCCTCCCTCCCAAAGCAGCAGCAGTCATCCCTTCCTCCAGAAAAAGCACCAGATCAGTGCCTGTGCACCAGTGAGTCCAGCAAGGCTGGGGAAAGGAGCTTCTCCTGTGTGCTGGTGAAGGGGTTCTGATGCTCCAGATGAGATGGAGGAAAGGATTCTCCACTTCTCTAATATCACCTTCCACTGCAGTCTCAACCACGGGATGAAGTGGCCAAGGACAGCTGTCTAGTTTATGAATGAAAAACCACGAAGCACAATGTCAGAGGAGCATAAAAAGGAGGAGAGTGGATCTGTAGACAAATCAGGCTGGTTGGGATCATTCTCTCACTCCTGTTTTGTGAAAAATACTAGAAACCTGTAAAGTATAATAGTATCCTACCTGAAGTCCTCACCTACTTGTTTGGCAGGGGCTGTACCTGGCAATTTTACTGTAAAAAGTAGAAAAGAAGGAAAAATACTGAAAGTGCGTCTCAGATATCTTTTTTAAAAAATCAAGACAATGAAACATCCAACTTTTGTCTCGGCCGGTTCAGACTCACTAACTGTCTGAGGCTGACACAGTTACTGTAACAGTAAGTGGAGTTACAGTAAGCAGCCACTGCTCGACATCAGATGACTTGTTGTGGGGATTAAGACTTCCTCCATATTGAGCAGATTCCAACTCACATGCCCACCTTGCCTTCTCCATCTATTTCCTAACAAAGGCCATTTTGGGATAAAGACACTAGGTAGCTCCCACTGAAACTGTTCAACTGTAAATCAGGAAGTGAAGGGGCCAAAGGCAACATGACTGGTTTGTTTTGGTAGGCATGCAGCTCTGTTGAAGAACATGTTTTCCCTCCTCGTGTCTGCTCCAAGGAGAGCAAGTGTTTGCCATTCAAATGACACTGGACCAGAGCCAGAACAGGCATCTCCAGAGCAGAGTATGGCGAGACCCACTGGTCAAGCAACATGGGTGGGACGTGGGAGAAAAAGAGCTGGTGCCACTCAAGTGATGCTGACAGACGATCAGTGTTCATGAGCTGCCCAGCTCCTAGTGCTCCCTGCAGGGTGTCTGGCTGTGCAAGGACAAGGTATTCTGGGCCAGAAGCACTGCCAGCACCCAGGGAAGCCAAAGTTAGGAAGTGTAGCAGCCTCCAGGGTGGTGGTGCCACTGCATTCGGGCAGCAGCTGAGCAAGAGTCCAGCGCAGGTGAGATCAAAGTGCCCGAGTGACAGCAACCTCTGGGCTACAAATGGTTTCCTCTCAGGCACAGATACAGCACCGGCCTTCACTACACACCCTGCTGATAAGACCTCTCTGGAAGAGCAGTAAGAGAGAGAAAAAGGAGATACAAAGTGGTTTATAGGCTGTGGGATAGTAGTCCAGTCCAGATCTGAAAAAAAGACAGTAACAAAATATTAAGAGCCAGGATTTTTTTTTTTTTTTTTTAACCTTCCTCTAAGCTAGGTGAATTCTAGGAAAGCCTAGAATAAATGTATCTGTTCCATTTTGCCCCTTGGGTATGGTACACGTCAGCTATGAATAAACAGCTGCAGCTGGGGAACAAAGTGCTTTGAAGTCACGCAAGATTGCAAAAACATTTGAAAACACTTTCTCTTTCACCAGAAAGCCCTGAGGAGTCATAACAATTAAATGTACTTAACTGTACCGTACTTAAACTGGACTGCCTGTCCCACACAAGCCAATTACAGCCTGAATAATTTGTGCCCAGACTTAGAACCTGGGAGAGGGGGAGCCACTTTTAACTTCATCTCTCCCTCCACACTGCAGGTGGCTGATGGATCTCCTTTCTCAAGTCATGGATCCCCAAGTGTGCTGGCTGGTGTGACAGGCACAGCCCTGGCACTGATGGCAGGCAATGACCACATCTCAAATGGTAAAGTAACTGCTGCAGCCCAGGCTCCTGGCCCCTCTCAGCATGACCTGACCCGGCAGACGCAGCTTACCAGCCGGCCGAGACCCGGGTTAGCTGCAGTTGGCCTGAGTGCTGCACTGCAAACACCTCCCCTGCAGCGTACGGTGAGGCAGGAATGACTGGGTGAGGTCCACGATCAATGGGTGAGACGAACCAGGTCTGACAGTCTATGGGGAGGCATGTCCCTTGGACAT
Source organism: Eurypyga helias (assembly GCF_000690775.1). NCBI lineage: Eukaryota > Metazoa > Chordata > Aves > Eurypygiformes > Eurypygidae > Eurypyga > Eurypyga helias. The sequence goes on from NW_010271788.1 coordinate 14,354, forward strand.
AAATACTATTTACAACACCTGGAAGCTCTTTCTGTTCTAATGGAAGAGGTACTTTATACTGCTGATATAGAATTGCATTCGTAATATTTAACCCACCTGGCCAAAATTAAAAAGGGAAAGTGAAACACAGGAAAACCTTCCAAATCTATTTACATAGGCTTAAAAAATACATTAAGAACACAGGATCCCCTCAATGAATCCAGACCCCTCCTATCACAGGCACATCCTTTCTACAAAGCCTTTAAATATTAATCTTAGTCTTCCAGCTACCATGCTACTTTGTTTTACTTTTTCTGGTTAAGTTCTCCAATACAAAGTAGTAGAAAACAGAACCAAAGTTAGAATAGTTCTGGGTGAACGTCTGAGAAAAACAAGACAGGAATTCAGAACCAAGCACAAAGTTGTCCTGGTTTTGACTGAGGTAGAGTTAATCTTCTTCACAGTTCCTGGTTTGGGGCTGGTTTGGATTTGTGCTGGAAACAGTGTTAATTATAGCACTGAGTCAAGGCCTTTCCTGCCTCTCACACCACCCCAAGATGCTGGGAAGGGACACAAATGGAATAGCTGTTCCCAGCTGACTGGAAGGATATTCCATACCATATGGCATCCATACCATATGGCAACCATACCATATGGCATCATGCTCAGCCTCTAAAGCTGGGGGAAGAAGGAAGGGGGGAACGTTTGGAGTGACGGTGTTTGTTGTCCCAAGTAACCGTTATACGTGATGGAGCCCTGCTTCCCTGGAGATGGCTGAACACCTGCCTGCCCATGGGAAGTAGTGAATGAATTCCTTGTTTGGCTTTGGTTGTGTTCGTGGCTTTTGCTTTGCCTATTAAACTGTCTTTATCTCAACCCATGAGTTTCCTTACTTTTCCTCTCCTGTTTCTCTCCCTCATCCCACTGTGAGGGGAGTGAGCGAGCGGCTGCGTAGTGTTTAGTTGCTGGCTGGGGTTAAACCACAACAGAATTCATTACCAAAACAAACTACTACAGCATGACATTATTAGATTTTCAGCACTCAAAGTGGGAAAAATCACATGAATAAGTATCATCCTAAGAATAAATTCCAGTATCCTTACTGTAGGCAGAAAATAAGTAATACATTCTCACATTCCTCTGTTTAACTGATCTGTGATAACGCCCTATGAACCTATAAACCACAGAGATTTATATTAAACCACAGAAAATATGTATGACTACTTTAATATTTCTCCTCCAGTCCTCACTGAGGATTTCTAGATCTCTGCTCATCAAAACAACGTCTGAAGTACTGTTCTGTATAATTTGCTGACATGACACCTGGAAAAGATTTTAAAGCTGTTATATCAACAAGAATCCTTTTTTTTTTTTTTCTTTTTGTAACTCTCAGAATATTTCATGAAGCTTGTTTAACTGTGTAGGAGAGTTCAGAACTGAAACGTACTATTGGCTTTGCAAAATGTTGCCAATAATGTGATCTGCAAGAATCAAAGAAAAGGGACACAATGTTGTAATTAACACTGCTCAGAGATGTTTACTGGAATAAATAAAAATGTAATAATGGCTAAAATCAATGAATGCTGACTTATGGCACTGTAGAATGAAGACAAGTAGCTTACTATTCAGGACATTTCTGCTTTGCTACAATCTTCATATATCAACTTGTTGATTTTGCACGCTTGATAGTGGGCTGATTCATGGCTTTGTGAGTATCTGCAAAGCTGCAAAGTTTGACCCTGAGCATAACAAATTCCATTGCTTTTCAGTACTCTGTCCACAGCAATGTTTTCTATTAAAACTTTACCAAAAACTCTACCAAACCCTATCCTTTAAATTCCTAGACTCAATAAACTCTACACTCCTGTAAGAAGCCTACTCTGGTTTAATGTGAAACATTAAAATTGTAAGTTAATGAAAACCACATTTTTAAGACCTGAAAGAACCACAGATCATAATTCATTTTGCCTGTGAGGAAAAAGAGGCTGGCAATTTTATTCAGTTTTCTGTGGACCCTGTTGAAGACTGTGTGTCTGACTGAAGTGGGACAGAAAACTCACTACACTCCTGGAGTTTGCCCTAATGGGTGTCCTGGCTCCCTGGCAAAACACGTGTCTCTTATTCCTACTGCAAATTTGTCTGTCATCAATTGCAGTTGCAGCCTCTCATGCCTCCTTTCTCATGGACAGAGGCTACCTCTGCTACTTTCAGCTACTCTTCTGAAGAACATCCTTGTGATTTAGGAGACGACTTTCATCCCATAAAGTCTCATTTCACCAGAAGTGAATTCCCTCCTTCTGTTTTCACACAGGCAAAAACTGTATTTGTCCTCACGGCACAGGACAAAGCTTACTCATGTTGAGCTACTTGTTCACTTTGACACCTAAATCTTTCCCAGATTTCCTTGTGCTTGCAATGATGCAAGTATTCCTGTTCTCTTTTTAGCCTCCACATTTGCTTCTTTCATTTTCTCTGAACTGAAACCAAAAAGCTCTGGTTGATCCCAATTTTCAACAGGGTTTGGGCTGCCCTGTTTGACTTCAAGGAATGTTTTCTCCTCTAGTCTCTCCGGACCAAATGGGCACACTATTAGAAATGTGCAAACCCTTCTGCCAACAGGAACAAATATTTTTTCACCTCTCTGGTATTTGCCTTCACTTCCCAATCAGTAAAGCAGAGAGTAATAATGTGATGAAGACAGTTTAAACTAAAGAAAAATTAGCTCTTCCAAATGCTGAGACTGAGTGAAATCCCAGCCGAAGAACTGTACTTAACTTTTTGGGACATAGTCTTTACTAGGATTTGAGATTATAGAAAAAAATGGCTTGTTGGGATTTTAAGAATTAAACAAACATATAATGTTTACCTTTGTTCACTGGGTCAAGTACCCGAAAAATCTTATGCTGAGTTTCAATGGCTTCAGTCTGTGAAACAGAATAGAAACATGTATAAAGTATTAATATTATTTAGTTTCAAAAGACTGAATGACCAAAGGGTATTATCATCTTTCTGATCAGGCACTTCATGACTCGTTCAAGGAAGGCACAGGGTTAGGACAGGGGAAGATTGGTAAGGGTTCAGTAACTAGTGGGAAAACAGGTAACACGTACAGATCAGGCATTTTATTTCTTTCTGATTTTTAGTTTTTTAAGCAGAAGGCAAGTTAGCAATTCAACATTTGGCCTGATTTTCCAAAGCTCAGAAAACACAGCAACTTGTGTTGACTTTGCAAGCTGTTGGGTGCTCAGAATCATAAAAAATATTTGTTAAATTCTTTTTTAGGAAAGTGGGAACATAACATGAGGCTTCATTGGTTTTGTCTAGGATTTTAAAGTGTCTGTCAACTGCAAGGCTCATATTTTCTAAATGATTATGCAGGATGCAGAACAGCAATAATGGAGAAGTGATGTTTTGAAAAACGATTAGATCTTATACCAACTATTCTAACAATGACCTTTTACTAAACATAATCCTATGGTAGTTGCTAGGCCAGCGATTGCTGAGTATCGAATCACAAGGTAGGAAGGGGCATGATGCAGCTTTACAAATATTGCAGCATGTTATTTCAGATCTGGGGCTTGGTAATAGTCCCAGAGTTAATAAAAACATTTACTGCCCATTTCCCTAGAATGTCCTGTGACTTTTCCCTTTCTCTTCTCTTCATAGCACTCTACTGGACTTGAAAACACAACAGAAACTGTTTTAACAGCTTGGCCAAAATATTTTTCCAATGAAACTGAAAGAGAAACAGGTCCAGTTGAGGGAGTAAGGTGTTAGTACTTTTGGAGACTGAAGAAGAGCTGGTATAATCTCCAGCTGCAAGGCATATTTATTGACAGAAAGATCTGGATGTGTCAAATAATATATTTATGAGACATAGTTTTAGCTGTTGACGTTGATACTTCATTCATAGATGAAATAAACAATAAAGAGCATTGTGCATTCTAGGTCAGCAGCTTTTGGTGACAAAATTGTTAGTCTAAATTTACAATGGTTGAATTAAGTTGTCATATTTCAGTCTCTGGTCAGAAAAAGAGCACCTATTTCTACCGGGGTGAAAAATACTCACAGTTTTGCTTTCATGACTTCTGTCCTTAGCAATTCTGTGAAATTCTTCTGATGCTTTGGGCTTTTTCTGCACAGAAAATAGTATGTAACCATTTTGATTCACAAGGGAATATTATAATTACAAAGAAAAAAAAAAAAGAGTTGCAAACAAACATGACAATCACAATGCCAGAAGGAACACATGTAAGCAAGCTGCTCAAGATTGAATTCCTTATGCTGTTCTGTTCAGCAAATATTTATGAACCTGGACGCAAACATATCCTATTGACGAGGGACCTCACTTCCTACTCCATTTGTCTTGTTTATTTTTAGTCTGGGAACCTGGAGAGCCAGGCTTTCTCAGTAGTATTAATTGCCTCTGCTCTGTTTTTCTGATGCTGGGGCTCCTGAAAAGAAAGACTGGCATAAAATGCAAAAAGCTTGGGAAACATTGGTCTACCTATTGAACCAATTAAAGCATTAATAAAGCAGCCAACATTATAATGGTTTTGTACATAAAAAGAATATTACCTATAAAAATATCAACGTGACTTTCTCTCCAAACGACAGTTTGTTTTCTCTAGGCAAGAGTAACAGTGCTCCTATTTTATATCTGAGGGCCATGTAGTTTTCTAGGCTGATCTTCAGCGAAGTGCTGTTGAGGGCTCATACAGCTCCAGCATAAATTTCTGTCAAAAGCTCTACTGTACGTGTGATATTCCTTGCTATTCACCTTTTCCAAATGCCTTTAAGAACTTCCATCAAGAAGAACAACAAATTTTGATAAGTCTTTTGATCTAATAATCTTAACTAGTCATTGAAGTAGATCCACATGGGAAAACGTGCATAATCATGAAAAGCGCTAAAGAAAGTTCTTGCAGGACTTGTGACGGACTGTTCTCTCAAAATCACTTGATAAACTGTTGTTACTTTCTTTACATAACAGTATCACTCTGATGTGTTTTGCTCCTAGTATACATCCCGCAAAAGTGCTTTAATTCACGGCATGGAAGATGCATGAATGCAATTCATACAATTTCATTGCAGGAAAGATGTCTTTGCCTGTGTTTCAGCACAGGAACTACAGAAGAGGACCTAGTGAAGCTCCACTTGTGTACCCAGATGGTTTTCTGCTGGAAAAGCCCCTGCTTTACTGTGTATTCAATGAGTGACTCATTTCTAAAGTGCAGTCACTTTTGAAATAGGGAGGTTTGAGTAACTACTTAAAGCTGCAGTTTCACAGACCACTGTGCTCTCCTAAGGGCTTCCTGCTACTGATAGAGAAAGTCTCTCTTTGTCCTTGGCCCTGCCTCCCTCACTCCAAACTCTGTCACTTTGGTCCTGGCTCCTGTTTTCCTCCTTCCCTTAAACTATCTCTGATGCTCAAAGAAATCTTTTGTGGGATGATGTAATTAATTCATCAACCCGGCAGAAAACCACCTCTTTCTTTTTGCTGGGTTTGCTTCCTGTCAGATTAGCGTGCTAAACCAGGTCATGGCAAGGACTGAACATCAGAGGGATATAAGTGGAAGGAATACAGAGCAAGGAGTGTGGCAGGAGACAAGGGAGGATAGGAAATAGTTGTCAAATGGCTCATCACATTGTGTCCATTATTTAGTACAGATCCTGAAGTTATTAAGCTTTAACAAAAGCTCTTGTGTGGATTCTGTGTGGCTCTTCTGAAGTGTTTCTAGGAAGGCATCCCTGCCCCTCTTTGTTCTTGGATGTTACTTTTATGTGTATTACCAAGCAAGTCTACCAGGTTCACAGACTGAACTAAATGGACATGAAAAATACCCCAGCTTCCTGCACTGATCTCCTGTGTTTGTCTGGGCTTCCATTATCTAAAGCAGTGTTACATCCCTCCAGCTCTCTTCCTGAGTTTTAAAGTACCCTTTAATCACGATTATCCAACAGGTTTCACATCTCCCATGTAATCTAGATAAATCTCATTATGGGACATTTAATTCCCAGCCCCTGGGATGAATACCAGGCACAGATGTTTTGCAACAAGCAGTTAGGAATAAGAATGACATGGCAGCCTGTTCAATCTACAGGTTAATCGCAGACATCAGGTGAACCCGCCTGCCTTGCCTGTATGTACCCTTTACAGACCACATGGAAGTAGCGCTTATGGATGTCAGAAAAAAATGGCATCAATCCTGCTGACTGACATGATGAGTGTTTTGACACAAGCAAGGCTATTTTTAGCAAATTAAGTGAAAAGGCTCAGAGTTTTAGGCAAATTTTTCTCAAGTTGCCAGTCCTGACAGCTGCCAGCCCCCTGTCACACCCCCATGCACAGACATACTGCCAGCCAGACGAGAGGAGGAGGGGCAAGAAAGCAGGAGGTGCTGAGAAGTACTAAAAGGCCCAGGATCCTGGGTGTTAACCAGAAAATGCTGCTAACTTTAGAGTCCATTTACCATCTTCATTCTAAAGGTTTCATTATTTTTTTCTTTTTAATCCAGCACCAGGAAATGTGCCCATGTGGATTTATCCACAGGTGCCCATGTGGATTGAGTTTGTGAATAAAAGCAATCCCAAAGGTAGCTTGGTAAGAAGAAACATGACAGAGGGTACATCAAGGAAAAAAAAGATCTCAGAACTCATCCCTCCTCTGCGTATTTTCACCAACCCGCTGCTACCAGTCCTTGTAATGTTCAAAACACACCTTTCATCCAACCCACTACAGTTGTCCTGTAATTAATACAGTCCTGGAAATACCATGGCATCAGTGGTGGAAGTTCCTGCTTGGTTCTTTAGTACTGAACAGGATAGGGGAAGAAATTTCAAGCTGTGGATAAACATTAAAAGTTGACACCACCCTCACAGCCCTTCCATCAGAAATTGCTAACCTCCAGTAGGTTGGGTGAGTGGAAAGTCTGTCTGGACTTCACCTTCCTTAAGTACAAAACCCAGCTGACTCCAGATGACAGTAGGACTAGGTGGAACTGTTGGGACTTCACACAAATGTGTAGGGGCAGAGCACATAAAGGGACCCGTGGCAGCTTCCCTCATCACAAGTGCACCACCACAGCTTATCTGACTACTTCATGTTTCAAACTATCATCTCTGAAACGAGATCTAAAGCTCTCAATCATGTAAACTGTCAACCACCCCAGTCATCTGAAATGCCTAGCTGCATGTTTTGCAGCATTACAGGGGTAACTTCAGTTTTACATGCTCTTAGTGCAGAGTCTTGGTACTAGTTTCCCCTTTTACTGTTGTTTATTTACTGTTTTTATGTCACAGACAGGAAGCAACAATTTACAGGAACTATTATTGTTGGCTAAAATTCATCCACAAGCTTTCCAAAAGTAATACACACTCTAAAGTTATTTTGCTTATCACAGGAAACATCTTGAGTAATATTTTGGTAATCACAAGCACCAAAGGAATAAACACCATGTAAACAAAGACAAACTCCCATGTTTCAACCCATTCTTTTCAGTAAAACAAAGAAATATAGGTTTCAGGAAACCAAAGTCTCTCACTGCCCTCCAGTGAAAGCACCCCAGAACCTGGGGCTACTTTTGGCTGTGAGATTAGAAGTAGGCAATGGGGTAGTCTGATGCTGAGAGCACTTGGCATCCGTGTGATAAGTTGCCTGCATGTGTGAGAGGAGAACACAACCCCTGAACACTCAGAACTGCGTATCTGGAAGTATGGCTGACACCAGCGTACACGGGCATGATACTTCTTGTGCTTAAAGCTGTTGCCCTCCTCCTGCTCAGCCTGACCCTATGTCTGCTTACTCAGCTGCACTGCAGAACCTGACAGGTAGAAACCCGCCTTCTTCTGGAAGAAAAACTCCACCTCCTGGACAACCTGGCTTAAGCTATAGGGAAAATTAATACTGTTGGTCTGCACTGCTAATAGGGACTGTCTCTACAGACTGTTGATTTGTTCGTTACTATTATGACTGACTTAATCCTAAAGTTCTTCAGAATACAGCCTGTCAAACTCTAGTGGTTCTTTCCCAGCGGCATTCAGGACAGAGACATAAACCGACAGAAGAAGTCATAGCATACCTTAGTACCTAGTTTTAGCTGGTGTGCAACAACATCAGTGGAGTCTCGGCTGTCAGAAGTTTGGCTGCTGTGAAAGATGAGTATTGTTTTGTTTAATTTCCAAATTTGGTGATTGCAAACAGTATGTTGCAGCATTCATCCCAACCATTAGCAGGTGTTTTCTGTAGTAACCCTAGCTGTAGAGATGTAAATGTGTTTTCCACCTGCCTGTCTTCCACATCCAGATTTGAGAAGTTGTGGATGCCCCATCCCTGGAAGTGTTCAAGGCCAGGCTGGATGAGGCTTTGAGCAACTTGGTTCAGTGGAGGGTGTCCCTGCCCATGGCAGGGGGGTTGGAACTAGATGGTCTTTAAGGTCCCTTCTAACCCAGACCATTCTGTGATTCTATGATCCACATTTTAATTTTACAGATCTACAGGTAACATGCAAAAAAGGGGGCATCACCATCTTAGAGAAAGCTTGGTTATTGAAAGACGTGATCTATCCAGGTGGCACCTCCTGCTTCTGCCTAGGTTTCTTTTAGTTCTGCTTCACACACATTCTTCCTCCCCTCCTAAATTCTCTCACAGAACATCATCCTCTTTTTCCCAGCAAGCCCGCTCCTAGTCCTCTGATGATGCATTAAGATCTTGTGTCTCTCTGTTTCCCTGCAGTTCAGCACGAGTGGTGACGCTCAGCTCTTGTTTCTATACTACGGGCACCTAAAGTTTGGTGAGATAGATCCAACCTATTCATGTTTTCCCAAAAAAGAAACGTACAAAAGTTTTATTACCTAACAAATGACCAGAGGGCCACAGCTGTTCGTAACACATAAATGCCCACCTCTCACAAATCGCCTGCACAGCGGATCGTGCACTCGCCCACTGTCAGCACTGGCACGGGAGGGGCTGATCATGTTTAACAGGGGTATGGTTTGGACAGACTCTTGCACTGCTCTCAACTACCCTGAGCTTAACCCCTTTGGCTAAAAAGGAAACAGACCAGCATCTTCCATGATTAATGAAATTAGGTTTACACAAACCCAAAACAATATACCTTATTTTGTGGCTACATTGCTCTGCAAAATGTCAGGCTGAAAAAAAGCCCGTATCGATATAAGTGATGTACTGATGCAATTTCATTTCTCCTCAGGAAGGCCACACGGGGTAGGAACAGAGCTCTCCTTCCATGCAACTGGCTACTAAGGTTTGTGTGCAGTCTTTCAAGGAGTCTTCAACTAAGCAGTGTGACTATTCAAAGGTTAATTTCAGTAGCATTTAGTAACAATTCTAACATTTATTCTGGCAGTCTTCATGAGACTGCTGGAGAACACAGAACAAGCTGTGGCATAGTTGCATAGCGCTAGGTTACCTGGAATCACAGTCTAACACATCAGAATTCAGGACCTTGGAGTTCACCCAGGCTTGCTGTTTCACCACCTTCTCGTGTACCTTCAGGCACACATAAGAAAAACCACAAGTTCAGTTTACTGCTTAAAGAAAGCCATTATCAAATTTATTATTGCTATAGCCGTATAGAGTATTTGACTTGTTACAGTAGGATGAACTAGGCCTAGGGGAGACTTTCCTTACCTTCTGGTTAGGCACACAGTAATCCAAGAGAGCATCACAGAAATGCTGTCCTATTGACTCCAAGTCTCTCATATCGAAATGGGTGCTTCTTCTACAACCTGCAGCATCAACAGGAGCAAGACAGAAATGAAAATGTCAGCCATCCTGCTGACTGCTGTTGTGATATTTCAGGGTGGTGGCTGACTGCAAACTCACATATCTTTTACCAACAGATCCTAGACAGGTCTATGACTGCCAGTTTTACACAAATGATATTACAGATCATTATTCTGCCTATATATACCAATCTATCTGCTCAAAGGGGGTTAACTATAAGTCCCTATTACAAAATTTCCTAAAAATACAACTGGTTTTAGTTACTGCTTTTGATCTGCCATCCACTAATGTTGCTTCATGATACAAATGCAGTAATGCTAGTGGTGGCCTGAAAGGTTGCCAGGTGCGTGCCCTAGTTTTAGTGCTTTTTCCAACTCTTATCTTAAATCATCACTCATTTCTCCCCAACAAGACAGAACACCAATGAGGGGATGGTAGCTTAAGCAACCATTTTCCAAGAAAAAACAGAAGTAAAGGTCTTGTTTGATGATTTCTACTAAATAGCTACAGGGAATTGTCTCACCCAACTTAGAGCCACAGATAGAGGCTTCCAAAGTGTAGCTGTTGGTGATGCCCATCTTCCACATTACCACTCGACCTGTGCCTTCTTTGCTTTTTCGAACTCTGAAACGGCAGTCTGGGAATGAGAACTTAAAAGACAGGTACAGTGTTAGCCTTTGAAGCAAATAACAAGATGCAAGGATTTTATTTTAACCTGGAAAGATTTTTTAAGATCCTATCTACCAGGCAAACAACTGTGAGTTTTCACTCTGCTTGAATATTGCACAATACAGCTCAGAGCGTACTGTTATTACTGGTATAATGGAGACGTGGGTGAAATAACAGCCCTTTGATTAAAGTTTATTGTACTTTAAGGGTTTCTGAGAAATTTGCAAATAATTCTTTAGGTGGCTGTACGTACTTATGGTTTCTAAACGATCCTGTATAGACAGCTGACCAGCTGAGTTACCACAAATCCTGCTATATACCAACATGCATATTTACTACAAAGCTGGAATAGCTCTTCTCTGATGAGTTAATTGAGCAACAGTTTGATGCAACCGATTTGGAGCTCACAACCACCTCATTATTGGTATCTGACGAAAACAGCATTGGCTGCAGGGATGCAATGACATCACCTGATTCGCTTGTGTGTTGTTTTATTCCTGAGCCTCTGCAACGTTTCTGGTTCCAAAGAAGCTTATTGCAGCCAGAGTTTGCTGGAAAATGACATATTTTAAAAGTTGTCATTTCCTACTAATTTTTTTTTCCCCCCAAATGAAATATCTTGCACAAACATGGTGACTTTGACACAGTTTTCAAAAGGATTCAATCTGGAGAAACATCTGTTTTCTTTAGTATATATTTTAAAGCTGCATTTCATATAGGAGTGCAGAATATGTAATGTTAGGTTTTTGAATAGTTAAAACAATGTTAATTTGATATTCCCTTTTTTTTATCCTTTAAAAAAAATCTTTTAAAAATGCTAACTTAATGTCCCAATTCAGCATGATGTATTTTGGAGTGCTGGAATTTCAAAGGAGTTAAAATTTCATATTCCTAACATGTCTAGTTTTAGCCAACTGAAGGTTATTTTACTGGGTGAAGTGCCATCTTTTAGTAAACATGATACAATAAATTAGAGATCTCAGCTAGTGCTTGAAATTTTAGGCGAGTAAGTTTCTAGCCAGACATTTGCTTACCTTATCTGGGCAGCTCTTGCTCAGCAAGAGCGGAAAGAGATGTGGCTGCACGTGTGGTGGTTTTGTTTGCTGCTTTCTCTCACAACCATACATGAAGACATTCTGTTTCCTGTTGTGACCATGGATGTCGCAATACAGAAAAACTTCCCGTTCCCCCATCACTCTGTAATACCGGACACATAGAATACATCATTAAAAGTGGTTTTTTTTTTCTCCGCCTCAGAAACTAGTCTGAAGTAATACGTTACACTGAAGCTCATGTGGAATCTAAAGAGCAGGAAAGCAATACAAATTAAGCTCTAAGGCTTAGTTTCATATCCACAGTATCAATGTGGATACTTTGTGACTGGAAGTCTGTGTAAGAAATCAAACATATTTGTAGCAAAACATACAGCAAACTTGGCAATCTTTCCTGTCAAATGGACAGCTGGGATCTATTCTGAACCTCACTTCATTCTGGGACGTGGTTGTATGCCAGAAATAAGGAATTTGATAAGTACATTTTGGCAAGGGATAGTGGGGAGAAATATGCTGAAAATGTTTTGATGAAAACTTTTACTTTGGAGATTTAACTTACGACGAATGGAGAAAGGGTATTAAAGGAAAACCTGCACAATAAGAAAAAAATAACCCAGTCTGAAATGCAACTAAACATAAACAAAGCAGTCAGAAAGGAAAAACATCTGTTCTAAAGGGAAAGAAAGCGAGGTACCTTTTGATCATGTTTTTGGTACACCAGATGGAAGGATAGCATTTCTTCATGTTGGATCTGTACTGGCGGTTCAAGTCCTGACCTGTCAAAGAGCAGCGGTGATTTCCCACAATCACACCATCTGGATTCAACATGGGTACCACTTTGAAGACAAAACTGTCCCGCAGCAGTTGAGCCTTGCCTGAATCGCCAAGAATGTAATCCAGAAAGCCCTTCATTATCCAGGAACTGTTAGTTTCTCCTGGATGCACCCTCGCAGTTAGTATCACAGCCTTCCTCTCAGTGCCTTTGCCACTTTCTGGGGGGTTGGTGATAGTTAAAACATACACTATATTTCCCGCCAGTGAATGGCACAAGATGTGAATCTTGCAGAATTTGGACTTCACTGGATCTTTGGAGATGGCCACCAGGTACTCCTGCAGGTTGGAGTAGGTGTAAGGATAGCAGTGGGCAAAGTAGCAGGTGTCTCGGTCATGAGGGAACTGGAACGTCCAAGTGAGTGAGAAGTACTGACGTCTACCTCGTCTCGCATTGTTTCTGTAATACTGGATTTCATTTCCAGTCCTTCGCCAGCCAACCTTGTGTTTCTCCGCATCAACTTCTGAGTAAAACAGTGGCCGCAGGCCCCGTCTGTATAGGCTGTTACGCTTGGTAAAGTTGACGATAGTGAAGCGATACGGCATCCCTGCCTGTGTATTGCTTACTTGGAAGTAGTACCACTGTGCGTGTCTGCTTGTGTAGAGGTCACTGCGCAGGGTCAGCTGGTACTCGAATTCATTGCTGTGGGCAGAAAGAAGCGATGCGGGTTAGCGCGATAGTATGATGCCGCGTTAAGGAACGCGAACGGCCATGAAAAAGCACCCTGCGGCTGATCAGGTGCAAATCCAATGTACACTGTCATAAACAGAATCACAGAATCTTTTAGATTGGAAAAGACCTCGATGATCATCAAGTTCAGCCGTTAACCTAACGCTGCTAATTCCACCACTAAACACCTCGTCCACACATCTTTTAAATCCCTCCAGGGATGGTGACTCAACCACCTCCCTGGGCAGCCTGTTCCAACATCTGACAACCCCTTCAGTGAAGGAATTTTTCATAATATCCCATCTCAACCTCCCCTGGAACAACTTGAGGCCGTTTCCTCTTGTCCTATCGCTTGTCACCTGGGAGAAGAGACCAATCCCCACCAAAGTCTATAGAGCTGTCAGGAGAAGATGCATGATTGCACCGTGTGTGTCAATAATGCAACTGCTGTCTTCATTAGGACTTTAAAGAACAACTAGGACTTCTAAAAACGTTCTCCACACTATGCTTTAAAAGGAGGTGCTTAAGAAAAGGTGCTGAGTTTGTGTGGGTGATTATCACCTACAGAAAACCTTCAGTGCTATGGTTATCAGACCATTTCACATGAAGGTTACCTGAAACTACTTCTGACGCTTCTTCAACTAATATAAGACGAGTTACACACCCAGAGTAACACATCCTGTCCAGACACTGACAGCAGGCTGCTGCTAACAACTCTGATAATAACTCCATAAAAGAAAAAAAAAAATTAGAAACTTACACTTTGACCACCTTCTGCAAATTCCCACTCTCAAAGCGTGCTTCAAAGATCAGTGTGTTGTCCCCTTCGTGGTGGAGGATCTGCTTCAGGGGGCAGAGACCTCTCACTTGGGAGTACATAAAGCCGGAGTTTTTGTTAGCTAGGGGAAGGAGCAGAACAGGTGTTTTCCATTTCAGGCTGAATCATTTAAGGGAACACCTGCAGCCTTCTAAAAATCCTTCAAGAAACAGACAACTGCATGGGCCTGAACTTCAAATCATATCTTAGGTAAGTGTAAAAGAAATTATACAAATATTGTGTTGCCCATTCCCATTTAACCTTATGGATTTCAAGCAGCCTAAGATCCGACTCTGTCTTGGAGGTGCCTGTGTCTCTCTGCACAAGCAAAGGGCAAAGCAACTGAATTAGGTGGAAAGACTCTAGGACTCAGCTCGCCCAGGTCTTGTCACCAGTCAAATGGGCAACTTGTCTACTCAGAAATCATATGCAGCTGACAACTATTGCCATCAGTTTTTTTCTTTTTTTTTTTTTTTTTTAAATCTCTGTATTCAATTATTCTAGTCTAGAAGTAAAAAAGATGACACTCAGACCGAGCAGCAATCACTTCTATGTTGCAAGTTATGTTTTCACATCTCTTCTAGGGTGCAGTTTGACCCTGTAGCTCCTCTGGCTCTGGTCTGCTATCTTGTTCACTCTTCCTCAGGTGAGATGCTCACAGAGGCATGACTGAACTTTTTACTACAGTCTTCATTACCATAGTTCATTAAAAAAAACAGAGCTTCTAGATTTGCCAAGAATTTACTTTTCTGGACCGGAAGTTGTTTAGATTCCAGAAAGCTTTTGCCACCAAGGTGTGGAAAAGTGGGATAGTCAAAACTTCCTGTCATCCTCAAACTGTACCCACAAAAAAACCCATCAGGGTTAAAGCTGCACAGCAGCCCATGTTCAGATCTGAATTGTGTCTGCCCTTGCTTGACTGGGGCTGTGCTAGAAGTTCATCTTGCAGCAGTATCTTGTCTTATTCTCTCCTGTACTGTTAATAAAGCCCACTCAGGGAAGTTATGTAAAACCAAGATTCCTAGAAGCAATTTTTTCATTCCCTGAATCACTGCTGCAATAGGCAAAAGATGCCATATTCAGCATATTCTTCATGACTGAAGTTAGTGCAAACCCACAGAGGTTTGCATTAGAGTTTGCATTAGAGAAGGGCTGTTAGCTTTGGTGGCTGGGATACACACTTGAATAATTATTTTCTATTTAGCTGAAATTTCATTCACCTTTCCCTTCCTCTTCATGCTCTTCCTTAAAATTAATGAAGAAAAATGTTTCAGTAATTAAACCAGTAAAACTGCTTCTGGAAATATCTGTATCAGTCCAAAGCCACAGTATGAAATGCATGCATAAAATCTGAGATGTCTATCGTAGTATTTTAATTTTTCTGCATGGGAGTCACCATTGGATTGTATTTTTCTTTCCCAAATTAGATTTTAGAAGGGCCTGTAGGAGCTCAGCAGCAGGCAGCTCCCAGACAGGCAGTAATTCCCATCTCCTGCTAATTCAAATTCCAGTTGGGTGGGAATCAGGAGAGTGCTGCTGCTGACTCCCGCAGGATGCAATGGCTCATTACATGCCAGTCTGAGGCATTCGGGTCATAAACTGCATAACGCAGATGCCTGTCCTACCAATCTCAAATCTTTCTGGAGAGTTGTACTGGCTGAAATAAGAACCATTTCCAGTTGCCTGTGCGTGAACTTCAAGTCCATAATAAAGGACACAGCAAGTTGCATCTTTCAAGAAGAGCAACTAAAGGAATGTAACAGTAATCACTGTCCTTGTTCTCAAGAAGGCAGGGAGCTGGGATTCAGAGTGCTCCTCCAAATCTTATCCCTTGCAATAAATTAGCAGGTCCAGCTGCAGAGGACAGAGGTTCCTTCCTAGTCACGCAGCAGTTACCAGCTTTCTTGGCCACCAAATATAGCAACCTACCTGTGAGGAGTAACACGCCCGTACTGCAGAAGTAGCTAATTTCTGAATAAACACACCATCAAAGGGTACCAGCGCTTTTCAGTACGTTGCAAGATCTACTAACTGCGTTGGCCTCAAGTAGGATGCCAGCTTTCTTTTAGCTTTGTGCTTCTGAAAATTTTGTGGCCATGTGTAGTTATCCTAGGATTGTAAAACTATTATCCATCCTCATCTATGTACCTGTAGCCCAGGGCCAAAATCAGCAACTGACAGACATTCCAAGTTCATCCAAAGCAACTGGGTCAACTTAGCAAACACAGGAAAGAATAAGTAACTCTGATAATCAACTGGTGATGGTGGAATAAGGCAACTAACTCCCTTCAACTGTGTCCAATTCATCCCTGCCAGACCTAGAAGCCTGCACCCAAACACTGATCCAATCTGGCCAGACTTTGGTTATAAGCCTTGGCAAAAGCACTATAGCAAACAGGGTAACAAAACATTCTCCTCCACAAACTGCAGTATTGATCTTGCAGTTACGCAGCTCTCACCTTTTTCACTCTCTTTTGGCTGCTCAGTTATCTTTCTCCACTTGTGTTTTCCCAACAAACTCTGGTTCACACTGTTATTCACAGAGATCAATGGCTTGAGCTGAGCTGGACTTCTGAGATAATTAACAGTATGAACAGAATTTAAGGATGATGAGAGAGCTGTTTAACTGATTTTCTTCCTTATGTATGGGAAAACAATTTTTCCCAAGTGCTTTAAAATAACAGTAGAAAATTATATTGATTTCATCAGGCTTTGAATTAGGTTCATAAAAGATCAAAGCAGGTGCTTCATCTGCCTACAGCTGACAGCAAGATTTCTCAGGGTGTTCTCACCTTCTTCTCCCAGATAAATCACAGTGCCTTTGTCAGGACTTTGGTATGGAGGCGTCATCTCCAAACCTGTTGGAGTATACAAAGGCTCAGGAGCAGTGGGTATCCAGTCTGAGAAAGAACAGACACACAGAAGGAGTACAAGCAGGAAGGTTGTACTGGAGTCTTTATAGTATGAAGGACACATTGAAAAGTGGTTCATTCTATTTATACCAGAATTATTTGGATCCTACAATGAGGAAGACTGTATCATCAATATAAACATCGTACTTCTCCCAGCAAAGGACTCCAGAGGCTGACAATTTGCAACAACCCGCCCCTCCCTTCCACAGAACACAACCTCTGCAATGAAACCACTGACCTTAGGATCTAGAGGAGCAGTAGAAGGAGAAGCCAGAAAAAGGGTGTGAAGGAAGCATATTTATAACAAATTTACCTGCATTTTTTCTTTTTCTGTAGCAATTAATCTGGACTAATAACAATTTGTTTCTTAAGTTTTTACTTACAGTAATAGTAAATTCTTGGCTCTTTATTCATATATAAGGTGTGCTTCCTTTTTGCCCATACACAAGAATTTAAGCACAACACAATAACTTACCAATGTGCTCAATTCTGTCCCTGATGACTTCACATTGGTGTGGCCAGTACACCAGGGAAAACTGACCGGCAGGTGGCGAGTTATCCAGATTCTGGGACTCCCAAGGATGGGGTACCACTGCCTCTGAGTCAGATGAGAACAGAATCTGGTTTGCCCTTGGAAAAAGATGAGTACAAACGGAATCTATAAGAAAGTGAAAGAACCTTCACATCAGTCTCTCTCGGCTTTTCTGAGTAGAAACAGGCTGCAGAGATTATCTACGTTAAATTAACATAACTAAGCACGGCACAATAAAATGACATCCCACTGAAATGCAAATTTAATGCTCCATCCTATAAATCACACTGAATTTAAAAGTAGCATTGAATGAACAGTTAATTCAATAAACCACAAAGCACATCAAGTATTCAACTGCAGCAGGGAATAGCTTATTTGGGTTTCTATAGAAAATGTTGACACCTCTTATTATTACTGCTTTTATTACCAGTGTGCCATGGGAGGGCTTACAATCTCAATGTCTGTGCACTGACCACAACACTGCCCAGAGTTCATTACTTGTCTTTGTCACAGATATGAAAAGATCCCCTTTCAAAGCATTCCTTACCCTTCCTACTATTTGCTTAGAGGAGGCCAAAAGACAGCAGTTTGGTTTCATGGAAATTTTTGTATTTACTTCAGGTTTGAATCAGATACCAGCACCCTTTTCTTCCACTCTGGGGTCTTACAGGGAAAATGTAGGAGAATAATTGAAATGATCCTGACCTGTAAGAACACCACACTGCTGACTGTCTTCTGTCACAAGTGATTTAGGGGGGGTCTTCATCCTAAAAAAAAAAAAATTAAACTACTAAAATGAAATCAGAAGTCGATGGTAAGACAGCTCACTCTTGTTTGTTTTCAGAGAGACCTGCCTCTGTTTAGGTTTACTTTACGGCCTGGGTGAGAATTAGGCCAAATCTGCATGGTCATGTACTCTTGTCATTATTCCTGGCCGCTACTCAAAGGAGTCATACTTTCCCTTGTCCTCTTTTGTTTCCCCAGTGCCCCTCTTGTGCAGTTCTAGTATTCCTACTGTTGTGTGAAAAACCTAGAGCTTAAGAAAAAAGTGTTTGTAGTTCAGCTGCATTTGTTAGCCCTCCAATGCCACTCGTTAGATGAGCCTACAGATCAAGGGGCAGGAGAGGCAATGGGAAAGAAGGCCTAGGATGGCCCTTCTGCCAGCAGCCCTGATGTATGCCACACTTATCCCTAAGCAGTGAGGACTAGACAGGGGTAAGTTGGTACTGGGCGGCTGAAGCCTAACATTATGACAAAAAGTAAAAAAGCGCCACCCAGCAGCCAAAGTGCACATGGGCCATGAATAGCAACCAGCTACGCTGGGTTAAACTGATGCACATTGGCAAGGCAGTAGAGAGACAACAGTGCTTCTTCCCTTCACCGTGCTTCATGCACACCACCTACTCTCTGGATTTTCATACCAGTCCCCTTTGGCTAACATCATAATGCAAACCCAAATTCCCTTCCTGAAATATGAATACATGCTGATAACATCAAGTGCGTTTCACAGCTGGTAAAAACACTCTCAGGTTTGTCTACTGCTCCTACTGACACTCGCCACATCTGCAAATGTAATACAGGGCTTCTAAAGACCTTCCTGTCCAGCAGCTGACCAGGAGCTTGGTTTCTACAGGTCGAGAGGCAGGAACAGTTCACAAACCAAGGCACAGGTGAAATTGTAACACAGAGGAGGGTTCTACTTCGCTCCCCAAGGAAGAGCCGTACTGCTGTCGCTCAGGGGGATGGCGCTAGGGCTGAACAGGGCTTTGGGCAGTGCAATACACAGCCAGGCCCCAACAACCAGTGTATTTGTGAGGCGTTTCGGGTGCCTGTAGGAATGGTTTGTTACTGGGGCCGCTCGCTGATTTTCCTGTGAGAAGCAGCAGCAACTACTTCTAAGGGATTAGGGCCGATTTCTCCATGACTGGGGACCAGGCCCCGAGGGCACTTACTGAGCCGCCTTGCTCCCTGACGGCGCGGCTCTGCCCACC
>NW_010271789.1:0-304 GCF_000690775.1 Eurypyga helias
CTCCCGCACCCCCTCCCGTCCCGCACCTTGCCTCCCAGCTTCCCTGCCGCGAGGACACGGGGGAAAACCCGTCCCCGCGGGGTCCTCGCCCCGCCAAGCCGCGGCGCGTACGTCCCCACTTTTAAATACGCCTTCGGCTCTCCTAAAACGTCTGACCCACATCCCTCGTACCGTCGGAAGGCAAGTCGCGGCTGAATTTTCAATGTTAAAAATGCTAATAAAATTGATTCAGGTAAGATGCGCTTAATAAAATAGTGACATAATTACAGTTTGTAGATAATAATGCATCTGTAGTATTGTAACC
>NW_010271789.1:395-1601 GCF_000690775.1 Eurypyga helias
CATAGGGTGTTTTTTTTTTTTAACTAGGACACTATAAACACTGGTTTTGAATGTCCTAATTAGTAACTTGCTCATTAATTAACTTTCTGATTAATTGTGTAGCAATCTAATTTGTAGATGAGGCACTTAAACAGTGATACCTTGTAACTCTTTCGTCTGTCTTTAAAATTCGTGATTAAAACACAGTTTTGCAAGCGGTGGGCCTGCAGGTTTGGAGGGAGCTGCCCGGAGAGGCGATTTGGACGACCCCGTTCAAAGTTTGACCCCACCCTGGGTGATGCTGGCGCGCTGCTCCCTCACCCCGGGGGAAGGGGGTAGGGCTTCGCAAACACGGCGTGGCCCCGGGACGTTTCCAAAGCGGGTGTCGGCTCCCTGTCTCCTCCCCCCAGTCTCCTTTCCCCCCTTCGCATGCGGATCCGCGATCGCTTGTGGAGCGGTTGTCCCACCCCCCTACCCCCCATGCCCACTGGCATTTGATCCACGAGGGGTGATTTAATGCGCCGGACCACGGGATGATGGCAGGGGTGCACTTAAATCACTGCCTGGCCGCTATTGTAACACCCCGTGGCGGTGCCATTAGCATCTGAAAGCCAGGCGCTGTCATGAATCGCTGTTTTCCACCACAGCCATTGTGGCCCGGGTTTGTCTGCGGTCCCAACCTGCAAAAGCCTTTAGCCCTTATGGCAGATCATTCTCTAAGTGAATAGAGATGAAGGCAGGGATATTAAGTGACTCTATAAAACATCCCGGACACAATTGTGTGATTGATGGAGGACAAAGTGGGAACAGCAGGACACGGGATCCTGGGAGAAGCAGCCCTGTCAGTGCGAGAAACCCATCTCTGGAAACAGCTTCTCCTGGTGGAGTTTGCAGTCTATTTGTATGAGTAATCAGCTGATACCCCTCTCTGTCAGCCGTGTTTACTCACTGATTTTCTCAACAAGACAACCATTGACACTGGATGGATGGGGCTAATCTGGCGCAGAACTGGCGGCTTTGCAGAGGCTACAGGTCGAAAATGGAGAGCCGTGCCAGCTTCACCCCGCCTAATCTAGCGGCTAATATTTATTAGAGCCAATTTAGACCTCGTTCCCGCAAAGAGCAAGGAAAGGCCCGGGTGCAATTAATAACACAAGCAACAACAATCGTCAGGCACATCCCCAAATAAAGGACGCAAAGAAACCCGGGAGAGGGGGCGGCCGCGGG
>NW_010271790.1:0-333 GCF_000690775.1 Eurypyga helias
GCTAGACCCAGACCCCTGCCCTGGGTCGCTTTCTGCCCCTCGCAGAAACCCGGATGGGCCTTTCCGCAGCCGTTGGGGGGTGCAAAGAGGAGCTGGAGCAGCGCAGGGGCCCTCCCTCTAGCACCCCAACCCCGAGGGGAGGCACTCCTCAGCAGGAGTCTCCTCACCGGGAAGGGCTCTTCTCTTACTCTTGTTTTACAGCTCCTCCAAAAAATCAAGCGGGTCAACTTCACGCTCTACAAGAGCCGCATCTCTTTTGACGCCAACGGGGACATCCGTAAAGGCTACGACATCATCGCGTGGAAATGGAGCGGCCCGAACTGGGCTTTCAAC
>NW_010271790.1:377-1663 GCF_000690775.1 Eurypyga helias
AACCCCGACAGGCTGAGCGTGGACCAGGGCAAAATCCCGTGGCACACGCCGGACGGCCAGGTACCGCCCTGCCCCCAGGCCCTGTTGACCGCTTGCTGCCCAGGCAGCTGCGGCCCCAGTGCCGGGGTGGGAGCTCCCGCCGCGGGAGAAAAGCGAGAGCAGACGGAGGTTGTCTCCGTCCAGCTGCCTGACCCTGCCCGTCCTCCCGCCAGGCTCCCCCCTCCCTGTGCTCCCAGGCCTGTCAACCAGGGGAGAAGCGGCTGCAGCGGAGCCGCCACCGGTGCTGCTTCAGCTGCGTGGCCTGTCCAGCAGGAACCTTCCTCAACAGATCGGGTCAGTACGCCCCAGCGGGGCTGCTCCGTCCCCTCCCGGCTCTCCCGCTCGTCCTTCGCTCCCGTCCTGCTCTTCCCCAGCCT
This sequence comes from Eurypyga helias, assembly GCF_000690775.1. NCBI lineage: Eukaryota > Metazoa > Chordata > Aves > Eurypygiformes > Eurypygidae > Eurypyga > Eurypyga helias. The sequence goes on from NW_010271790.1 coordinate 794, forward strand.
CTTCCCCTCTGCGGTCGGTTGACCCCCTGAAGGCAGCGAGTCTGACCCCGCGGGCATGCAAAGTGCTGCCCACAGTGTCCCCCTGCAGGGACATGCAGGGACACGGCCCCTTCTCCAGGGGACAAGGGACGTCCGGCCCCACAGCCGCTTCCCACACCGCATCCTCCAGGAGGGAAATTCGGCCCGCTGGGTGCCGAATGGCACTCGGGACATCGGCACCGTGCGGTCACCAGCAGCTGCCATATGGAAATGTCGCTATGGAAATGTCACCGGCAGCAGGGATTGCCCGTCTCGGCGTCACTAGCCACAACGATAAAACCCCTTGCCCGCAGCCTGTCACTGGGCTGCCTTGGCCCGCGCTTGGGCTGAGCAGGAGGAAACGGACAGGTCTGGCTAACTGTGGGAGCAGGGAGCCCCCAAACACTGTCCCACAGCCTGGCCTGCGGGCCAGGGGCTGCTACAGACCCTTCCAGGTTACTGCTGGACACACGAGCCCTCGCCTCCTGCAGGCTTTGTGCCCCTCAGCCCAAGCCACGGCCTTTTGGGAAGTCTGCTGGGGGGCATTTGGGAAAAGAACCCCTTCTGCTCCTCAAGGCTTGGATGGCCCAAGGGGAAGGAGCAGGACCCAGGGAGTGGGCAGCTCTCACAGACCGCCTGGGGGGCTGCGAGGGCAGGGGATCGCTTACCAGGGTCCACGGTCCGTGAGGCGCCGCCATCACCGCCTGTGCTCGTGTCCTCCGCAGACCCAGCGGGTGAGACGAGTGGGCCCCGGCGAGGAGCGAAGCATGCTTCAACCGCACCGTCGAGTTTCTGTCCTGGTCCGAGCCCCTGTCCTGGGCGCTGCTGACCGCCGTGGTCCTCCTCATGCTG
>NW_010271791.1:0-1509 GCF_000690775.1 Eurypyga helias
GGTGCATGGATGCTGTGTCCAAGGAGGAGGGAGGCAAATGGAACACAGCTATAGGATGCGGGCAGGGAAACCCGCTGGCAAGGGGTGGCCACAGCCACCTCAGGGCCAGGTGATCCCGAGCGAAGGGGTTCCCCAAAATCTGTCCCTACAGCTCTGTCCTGCAGGGAGAGGGGCTTGGTGGGGCTTGCCCAGCTTTCTGCAGGGGAAGGGCCCACCCCGGGCTGGGGGAGGAACTGCTTTCTGCTCTGTGTATATCTAAGATGGAAAAAATGGGAAGAAAAAAGGGGAAGCCAGGGGCGAGGCTGGGCGAGTGGGCTCCCTGCAAGGCAGGGGCCACGGGCCGCTCACTCGGCTCCTCTGGCCAGCCATGCTGCTGCCTTCTGGGGAAAACAGGCTGGGGTAGGGCTGGGGCTCGCTGCCAGAGGCTTGCAGGGTGCTGAAGCCACCCTACCCTGTGCACTCATCCCGCAGCCCACACTTCTTGGGACCCCGATGCCAGCCCAGCCTGTGCTGCTGCCTCGCTCTGCCCCCCTGGCCACAGCCCCGTGCCGGCACCGCTGGCGTGCTCCCAGCCGCTGGTTTTTCCCCACTCCACCACTCACTGGGTGAATGGTTGCTGCATCCTCATCCCTCTGGAATTGCAGCAGCGGCTGGCCAGGGTGGGGAGCCCCTTCCACTGGCTGAGCCCTGGCCCAGACATGGGCAGGGAGGGCACAGGGTGCACAGCAGGCGATGGCAGGGCTGCCAGTCCCACGTGGCATAAGAGGACGGACATGGTCGTTCCTGGAACAGCCGTGAGCTTAGGCTCCCCAAGGCTCTCCGGATCATGCCTCCTCCCTGCTGGTCCCTTGCAGGACAGGGTGCGGCCTTAGCCTGCGTTACGGCTGGCTCCGTGCCGTCACTCCGCTCCCAGGGTGCCAGTAGTGGCTGTCCCTTCCCATCGGGTCACCTGGGGACACCGTTGCCAGAGGACATGTGGCAGCAAGCTGCCATGTCCCCTCGCCTCCTTCCTCTGTGGGACAGGTCCCATCAGCCACCAGCTGTCTCTCAGGTCCAGCATGAGGATGGCAGGTCCAGCCAGGGCGCAATGCCATCCCTGGGGGTGCAGCTCCTGGGTGTCCCTCTGCAAAGGGATGGTGACAGTAACCAGAGCACTGCAACCTCTCAGAGCAGCTGTGGCTACCATGGTCCCAGTCTGTCCCCATCCTGCTGTGCCTCAAGGGTTTCCTGCTGTCACTAGCTGCTCCTGGGGAAGTCGCAGCATCTCGGCACCAGGATGGTGCACATGGAACGGGGAGCCAGCGGGGCAACACGGCCTGTGTCTCTGTCCCAGTGGCTCTGTCCCCATCACAGCGCTATCCCGGCTGCGCCTGCCCTGGCTCCCCGGCCTCTGTACACCTGCCAGGGTGCCCTGCCGCAGGGCAACGCCATTGCCTCCCCACTGCCGGATAATGGGAGAGGAGTTAATTTCCAACAAACACAGGCAGACACCTCTGCTAAAGATTTCCC
>NW_010271791.1:1540-1844 GCF_000690775.1 Eurypyga helias
ACAGGCTGCAGCTCTGGGTGGCTCTTGGATAGAGTGGCATTTCCCTCCACGCTTGTCAAGAGGCAGTCTGGAGATGATTAAGGGCTTTTTTCTTTTCTTTCCTTGGTCTCCTTTTCTATCCGAGAACCAGCCTTATTCCTGATCAGGTTTTTCCAGGGCTTGTTCCTCCACACCCCCAGTGAAACCTGGCTTTGCTCATCCCTGGCATCCCTCTGCTCTTCCTCTCCTGGGGCTGAGCTGGGGAGAGCCAATGCCCAGGTCCCAGCGGTGCAGCATGCCACAGCTCCTGGGGAAGGGCCGTGAC
>NW_010271791.1:1919-5237 GCF_000690775.1 Eurypyga helias
GGCACTGCGCTCAGCCGGTCACCGCCGTGCCCTGGCAAAGGTGATGGGCAGCGTGGGGGCACAGGCACCCTGCAAGCAGGCGCTGGGCTGGGGACCCCAGGGTGCTCCCCTGGGTCACCCTAACCTGTGCGGGGCAGAAGCAGTGAAAACTCCTTCGTCTCCATAAGCGAGACAGAGTCGAGCAGTAAACGATGAGGCAAGAGGCTGGAAATCTGAGCCCTGGAGCCGTTTCACCATCCTTTGACCTTGGCTGGGAACACACAGAGGAGGCAAGTGGAGCACATCCTGCGTGGGGGGAGGCTCCAGCTGGGGGGGATGAAGCCCAACTCACATCCCGAGGTTGCAGGCCAGTGGGTGCTGGGGGAGCACTCGCCACTCCTGATCCATGAACCCCTTTGTCTGCTTGGGCCCGTGCACTTTCACAGGGCTCATCTCAGCCCTGCCTTCATGTCTCGCTCTGGCCTCCTCTGGGCCTTGGGGATATGCTGCCTGTCCCGCTCTGGGGACATCCTGGGGAGCCAGGGCAGTGTCTGCCCACTGGCAGCACCCACCAGCCCAGCTCAGAGTGGGCACAGAGGAGTAAGGCCTCCTCATCATCCTCCCCTACCAGCTGCCAAGGGGGTCACTGGCCAGGAGGTACTGGTGCTCCCCCAGCCCCTCAGGGCACCCCAGTCCCTTTGGGTTGGGGCAAGGACAGCATGTACAGGGCCAGGCTCATGTGGCATGGCCATGAGGCAGAGGACAGAGGCTGGGGACATGGTTACGTGGGGATACCCAGGCTTTTCTGTCCCGCACCCTAGTGATGCCAGCTTGGGCAGGGAAAAGGGCCACTAAGTGCCCTGGGCTACCCCAGGGACCCTTCCCGGCAGCCAAATCCCTGCTGCACACCCAGCCCGTGCAGCCGGCAGAGCTGAGCAATGAGCTGATGTGGCCAGGCAAGGCTGTGCCTGCACTGTCCTGGGGCAGGGCGAGGCAGTGGCACGGGGGCAGAGCACAGCGGGAGCCTGTGGCAGTGCCGGTGCAGCGAGGCTGGCTCCAGCGCCTGGGCTGCAGCTCTTGTGAGCAGCATCTTCCTGCTGCCTGGCAGAGGTGAGGGATAAAGCTGCTTTCTGCTGGTGGATGAGCTGGGGATGGTCATGCTGCCTGTGGGGATGGGGTTGGGGCTTCTGGAGGGCCGGTGAGCCCTCAGGGCCAGCCCTGTGCCCGCATTAGGTTCATGCTGTGTGCCAGGTCGGCAGGTGGAACAGGCACGTGTGACGTTGGGGTGAGCGAGCAGCAGTCAGCCTGGCGAAGCTCTGATGTGAGTCATCGGAGCAGGAGGTGCTGAGCACCAGTGTCTTCCCTGTCCCACTGTCCCTGGAACAGGGAAGCACGGTGCCATGCAGTGCCAGAGCTGCAGGAGCTGGTCAGAGTGATGGGCAGCAGTGTGCTGGCGGGGCTGCTGGGCACAGCACACTCTGCAGGGCATCATCCTGCCCTGGGCAGGCAGGCAGTGCCATCTGCCCCAGAAATCTGCCCCCATGAAGCTTGGGAGGGTCATCCCTGGCTGAGGCTGTGCCAGGATGGGGATGCAACAGCCCTGTTCCCCCCTTCCTCAGTGGCTGCGGGGAGGTGGGACGCACCGGCGATGCTGGAGACTCCCTGTGCCAGGGTGACAGGGCCTGTGGGTGCCAGCCGGTGGTGTGCAGGCAACCAGGCCTTTGCCCTGAGACCGCTGGGACATCTCTGTCATGGTGGGTGACACAGGGCCGGGAGGTTAAGGGCAGTGCTGCCTCTCCATCCCTGGGGTGAGCTCTGCTGGGAGGAGGGCAAGCAGCTTCCCTTGCACAAGGGACAGTGTCAGACAGGGGCTGTGGGACCCGCCGTGCTGCACATGGGGCAGATGCTCCGTGGTGGCTATCAGATCTCCCTGCTGCAGGACCCACTGGGTATATAGGGCTGGTACACAGGTCAACAGCTCTCTTTTCCAGCCTGGCCTCCATGCCTGTGCTCACCCATCTCAGATTTGCCCTTCCTTTTTTCCCCCCCTCCCTTTTCAACCTTATGTTTAAAATTTCCTTTTGATTACTGCTGCCCCCAGCCCCATGAGCCCTGCCGCACCCGAGCAGGGGAGCCGCACCGCACACCCCACGCGCTGGGTGCTCCTGCCGCAGGGTCTGCCAGCACGGGGAAGCCCGGCGCCATGGGTGCTGCAGGGAAACAGAGCCTGGGTATCAGTCCTGGCGTAACTATTACGCTCAGCCATTTTCCACGTCTTGTCTCCTGCTTCCTGGGACCTCAACCCGTTTAGGCATTTTCTTCTAGTGTCTTTTACTGGCTCCGGCAGCAGGCAGGGCTGGGAAAGCTGGGGCCTGCGGGGGAAGTGATTTACTAACTGGGCTTTTCTCATGTCCAGGCGATGCTGCACACACACATCCCCACTCCCCCTCTCCCTTGCTGGAGCAGAGATAAGATGATAAAGCCTGGATAAGCAGCCAAGAGTGCTGGCAGCTTAATGAGCTCCAGCCATACCATGGCTGTGCTTCCGCAAGAGGAGAGGGAGCCTCCTGCCCACGCTGGCTCCGGGCTCTTCGCTGGCCTCGTGTGGGCTCCTGCATGCCTACCATGCGGAGGACCGTCCTCTCCACCAGCTCCCCTCCCCCAGCTCCCCCAGCCAGCTCTGGCTGGGAGCCGTGCAAGAGCCGGGTGAGGAGCAGAACCCAGGGAGCAAGGAGGATGCTGGAGCAGCCGCCTCGCACCGCTTGGGAGAGGTCCCCGCAGTGCTCTGGGTTCCCACCAGCCCTTCCCAGCGAGGCCTGGAGGCCAGTGACGTGATGACCTGGCCCCACTGGGACTTCACCCCTGCACCACTTCCTCTGGACGGGGAATGTGACGTGTAAACAGAGCGGGAGGGCTCATACCGGCACCCGCTCCCACGATCTGCCTGCCCCGGGGCCGGCACTGGGGCCGGCAGGCATCAGCCCTCGCCAGTGGGCTCCCTGTGCCCCCAAAACTCCTTCCAGTGGTGGGCTGGGGAGAGGGCCTGGGGCTGTGCTGCCCTGTGGAGGGGGAGGCAGCTCTGGGAGGAGAAAACCAGCTAAGGGTGGGGAGACAGTGGTCCATGGGCTGGGAGCAGTGGGGAAGAGCTGAGGCCGTGGGAAAGGCGATGACCAGGCTGCTGTGTGCCTTGGCTTTTCCTTAGCCGTGCTTCTTTCAGCGATAAGTCCCCTTCCCACCACTCCTGCCCCTCAGAGGCTCTTTCTCGCTGCAAGCCAGCTTTGGTGTTGCTGGAGGGTTTCAGCCCCTTGCCACATCGGCAGCTTTGCAGGAGGCCCTGTG
>NW_010271791.1:5256-10151 GCF_000690775.1 Eurypyga helias
GGCACAGTGGTGGCTTGTCCCCTGCCCCGAGGTGACAAACAGGGAGATGTAAACTTGTGTTTGCAGCCTGGAGGTGGCACAGGCCTTGTCCATCCCGGGGCTCCCTCCCACTTTCTCCACCGTGCCGTCGCCCTGCACCTTGGGTGGGGTGTGGAGGAGCCTGGCTCTCCGCAGAGACACCAAACTAGGCGATTTCTCCCTCACTCTGGCACTAGGAGAGGGGCTGCCTGCCCAGGAGAGGGGAGCTCAAACCAGATGCGCTCTCCCCTCTGCACCCATCCCCTGCTCTCAGCCCCCCAAACCTGCTCCTTTGTTCCAGGCATTATAATTTATCCCAGCAAAGCCCAGTGAGAAAGAACAGCATCCCCCTGGGCCCCCTTGGCTCATCCCCAGCATGGGAGATGGGGGCCACTCGGTCTCCAAATCTGCCTTTTTGACCATAAAAGGGCAGGCATGCTGCAGCCCCGGCGGGAGGATGGGAAAGGGAAGGCAGAGCTATTTATAGCTGAGCATCAGGACCTCAGCCTGAACTCGGGGTTAATCAGCCTGCGACCAGATTAGGATCTCCCTTGGCCCCTCCATTTTCTCATAAACCTTTGATTTAATACCAGCCCTGCAAGGAAGGAGGGAGGGAGGAGGCACGGCTCCTCTGCAGAGGCCACCATTGTCCGTGGGGGACGGGATGGAGATGCTAGGGGACGGGATGGAGATGCTGGGAGAGCTGGAAGGCCCAGTGGGAAGGAGCATTGGAGCTCTCCTGGAGCTTGTGTTGCAATCAGCATCCCCGTGTGATCGCTGCCTGCGACGGACACCCAACAGGCAGCAGAAGCTGCCCTGGGGTCAGTCCCGTCTGAGAGAGGCGAGTGAGTCCTTTCGGCAAGAGCACATTCCCCTGCATTGTCCCAGCCCTCCCCACCCGGGAGGGAGCACCTGGGGAGGCCCTTGGGCAGGACTCCCCTTGCCTGCTGTCACCGAGCAGTGAGTCCTGGCGCCAGCGGGAGGGGGCATCAGGGCTGCTTGGGTAGCTGATGACCAGACCTGGATCAAAGCTCGGCTGGGGCAGGGATGGAGCCCTCACAGCTGGTGGAGGTCAGGTTTTGGGGGACCAGGAGGAAGGGAAAGGGTGCCCACACGGGGCTGAGCATCGTCCAACGCCTCCCACTCTCCTCCAGAGAGGAGAGCCGTCCTGGGTGGGGGGCTCAGACTCCCTTCAAAAGCCCAGGTCTGGCCTCACGCCTCTGGGGAATTTCAAGGAGGAAACAAATCCCAACTGCTATTAAAAAAGGACATTTCCTGCAGCAGCGGCCTGCCTGGAGAGGGGAAAGGGCGCTGTGTTGTAACCACGGGGAGGGCCAAGCTCTGACCCAGCCCAGCGCCGCTGGGGAGGCAGCTCACGGCCACCGAGCGCTCGGCCGCCGGCTCCATCCTCCCGGCACCCACAGGCAGCGGCAGGGCGGGCGAGCAGGGGGAGCATCTCGGCAGAGGCGAAGGCTGGAGGTGAGCAGCGGGTAGGAGCAAGGGCAATGCCAGGCAGTGCTGGTGCGACCAAGGAAGGAGCCAGGGACTGTCCTGGGCATGCACGCCGTGCACCAGGCACCCTCTGGAGATGTGGTGGTGGCTGGTGGTCCCCGTTGCATTGGCTGGACCAGGAATCCAGCCATCCGTTATTCTGGTTTCCTCTTCTGGAGCCACGTGGCGTGTGAGCACCCTCGGCAAGTGAGGGGATGAGCAACCTGGGGCTGGAGCTCTCCTCCTGGCAGGCACTGCTCAGGGGACACTGGTGTCCCCCAGTGCAGAGGTCCCCCAGCAACAACATGAGTGCTGGGGAGCAGAGGGTGAGGGTCACACAGCGTGCCGGTGGCAGCCCCCTCTCCTTGGAAAACCGGGGTAAGACCAAGAATGGAGATAAGGGGCAAAGGGCAGGCCCTGCTATGCTGGCTTTTTTACCCCATCTTGGGATGGGGAGGCTGTGTTGGGGATATTGGAGGGAGGATGGGGGTGCCTCCCTCCCCCCAAGACCTCCCCCTGGGCAGGGATGTGTGAGTCCCGGCAGATGTTTTGTCTCCAGCCTGCGGGATGCGCAGCCCTGCACGTTCCTCCAGCCTTTCTCAGCGTTTCTTCCCCCGCCGCCACCTCCCCGGGGATGGCAGCTGAGGTCTCCTCAGCCCCACACCGCGGGGGCAGAGAAAACTCCATCCCGATTTTTCCCACCAAGGCCAGGGAGGTGGCAAGGACAGGACAGGGGCCATCCCTGGGCCCCTTTGCAGGACTCCCCCCCTGCCTGCCTGGGGACATGCCAACTCCCCACTGGGAGAGAGGAACATGCCCCAAGCCCTTGGGCTTTGGGCACACATGGCTTTGAGCAATCATTTTGAGTGGCTATCGCAGGGATTCTTGTATGCACAGTGCTGTTGGCATTGCTGTCCCCAATTCCATGGGGCGCAGGGCACCTAGTGGGGCATAGCAGCTGCCTGGGAAGGGAGCTGGGAGCTCACAGCTCCACACCACCACACTAACTGCCACCCTCTGTCTCTTACAGGCTCAGCCATGGCAGTCCCTGGGGACATGGAGGCTGCCGAAGGCACACAATGACTGTACAGTCACAGAAACACGGCTGACGGCGAGAGACGGGCAGAGCCGGCATGCCAGCACGCTGCCAGCATGGGCACCCCTGCGTGCCCTCTCCCTTGGGCTCTCAGGTAGCCACACACTGCAGGCAAACCTGCCCCCGTTCCCGTTTGCCCCGTGCAAAGGGGGGCTGGCTCCCAGGGCACGCCAATGTGCTGCACGTCGCTCCCTGCTGAAAGCACAGCTGCCCCTCCCCAGGGGTGGGCAGGGGGCCTGGGCGCTGCCTGGCAGGGGGGCAGAGGCTCTGCCAAGGCGTGGGGCAGCAGGAGCTTCCCTGTGGCACCTCCCCTGGCTCCAGGTCCCTGTGGCTGTTCCCACACTTGGCTGGGGCTCAGGGCTGGCCCAGGCCCTGCACCAGCCAGGCTGCTCCCAAACCTCCTTCCCGACTGACGGATACTGCAAGCCTGGGGCTCTTTTCCCCGCTCCTTCCTACCAAGAAGCCGGGGCAGCAGATGGGGGAGCCCAGAACATTGCACAGGGTGATTTCTGCCCCAGTTTCCAGCTGGGGGGGGGCAGACAGGGGGGCCGGGGCCGGATGCAGGGGCTCAGGCCGGAGATGCGCCATCTGCTTCTCGTCAGGCTGCTGGGAGCGCCGCGGTTGTGATAGATGGTCTGTTTATCACGTTTCGGCTCTGCTCAGGATGTTAGTGTTCGCCTGCAAAAGACATTTTTGGGCTTGGCTGCTCCCTCCATCCTCCCTCTCCTCTTACTTCCCCCTGGATCCTCGCCTTTGGGTCTGGATGGGCTTCAGCCTGTCCAGACCTGAGGGCAAAGGTCTAGGGACCATCCCTCTCACAGCCCCTGGCCCTTGCCCATGGGAAGGGCTGGGCTCAGCCCTGCCACCCTCGGAATGGATTGGGCTGATGTCTGGGTTTGGGAAGCCAGGGCTGAAGCCTTCCCACAGGGAAGAGGTCCCCTGTGATGGGGACAGGGACGTGAGTGGGGAGGGGCAGCAGGAGCTTTTGCGTGCTCCTCATCCCCCAGGGCTGGGAAAGGGCAGAGAGGGATGTGCTGCCCCGGGGTGTCCTGGGCCCTGCCAAGTGGTAGCCCTGCGTCCTCAGGGGACTCGCATCACCCTCACCCTCCCACCCAGCTCCACACAGGGTCTCAAGGCAGGAAGTGGTACATGGATTTGGAGGCAGAACCCACCCCATCTGTCCCTATCCCTGACTGTGCCAGCGTGGGTCTATCCTGCCATCGTGCTGGGGCTGGGCACAGGGGATGCAGGCACAGGACTGCGGAGGGTGGGACCTCTTTGCTGGGCAGGCAGACACGCAGCCTCGCCGTGGCACGACCCACAGATGCTCGCCACGGTGAGGGTGACCGCGGGCTCCTCCATGTCTCCCAGCCCAAGGTGCAGTGCTGCATCTCTGGTCAATTGGGAGTCTGAGATGAAGCACTGTAGCTCGGGAAGGGAGGAACTGCGCACCCTGGGGACCTCCGGGACCCCACACCCACTGGGATGAGTGACACAAGGCGAACTGACCCCTGGCTATGGGAAAGGGCTCATCCCAAAGCTCCACATCCCTGCAGAGAGCAAGGGGTAGAGGAGGGTGGGGAGGATCCTCCTTGCAACTGAGGGACCCTTGGTGTCTGCTCAGGACCCCCCAGCCTGTCATTGCGCACCAGCGGGAGGTCACAGAGCCTTGTGCGGTGGGGGGCAGCAGGGACGTGGCAGCAGCACCCTCCCCCATCAGCCACATGCAGAGCCCAGCCAGCGGCAAGGATGCAAGGGGCTGGCAGAGAGCCCGGGTCGCCGTGCCCTCAGGGTCCAGTTTTCCCAGGAATCCCTTAGGCGCTACATTGGGGATTCCTGGAAATACTGTTCTTGGGGCCACGGCTCGGCAGCTGGAGATGGCCCGTCCCAGCCTGCAGACGAGCCAGCGACTGAGGTACCGGACTGCTTGGGGGGGAGGCTGCGAGGAGGAGGGGGTCCCCTTGGCTACCCCGAAGATGGGGAAGCGGGCAACCCAGCCTCAGCTGCCCCATGCCAAGGGGATGTCCTGGTGGGTCACTGCTCCTGCCTTGCATGTGCCACCTTGGGGTCAATAAAGGTCTGAACTCCCGAGTGACTGTCCTGGCTGGTCCTTTGGGGATGGCAGCAGGGTGGGAGCCTACAGTTTGGGGCAGGAGGGAGGGACAAGTGCCACCCGTGGACCACAGCCCCCAGGGGGATGTTCTCTCCTTCCTGCTCTGTCCCCCCAGCTCCCGGCCCTGCTGGGCTCCTCCAAGGGGAACTGATGCAGCCAGCAGGTCGAGGGAGGTGA
>NW_010271792.1:0-472 GCF_000690775.1 Eurypyga helias
GAGCGAGCGCTTCCTCACGAGCCCCTGCTGCACGCCAACCGCCGCATCCCGCCGCTGCTTTCCAGGGTGGCCTCCCCGCAGCAAGGACCGGCTCTTTGCTGCTTGTTCGTACCCTGGGAATGGAATGGCTCCAGTGATTCTGGGATATAAATAGGATTATTGTTAATAATTATGATAAATAATCAGATTCAGCTAATCTGAGTCAGACACAAAATTTCACCCTGGATTTTCTGTTTCACCCTGGTGCGTGGCTCCTGCTGGCCTCATCACAAGAGCCCTGCGCTCGTGTCCCCGTGTGGGGGTGTGGGCGGATGCACATGCAGCCCCGTTCCCTCCACGCTGAACCCTCCAGAGGATGCTGAATCCAGAAACCAACACCCCCGGGATCTCAGCCCAGGCGCCTGCACAGCCTAGCGTGACCCTGGACCGCTCGGCGTGGGTGGGAGCTGCCAGGGCAGCAGGACTAGGGCAC
>NW_010271792.1:553-871 GCF_000690775.1 Eurypyga helias
GGTCAGAGGGCGGCGGGGGTCCCTGGGTTTGCAGGGCAGAGGGTGTCTTGCGCGTGGGGTGTGATAGAAGGCACCACCCTCGGCAGCACCAGCCCCAGGGTTTGGGGGACCCTCCCTGCCCCAACCCTGGGACAGAGGGGCAGCGTGGCACAACGGGCCTGGGGGGGGAAGGCTGAGTCCGACACCGGGTTCTCCTGAGGGGTTGATGGCGGGAGAAGGGCGAGCGGTGCCGACATGTTGGAGCTCATCGCTGCCTGCCTCCCGCTCCCCCCGCGGGGCCCTGTGCCGGGGCGGGAGGAAGTGACGACAACCCGCGCT
>NW_010271793.1:0-230 GCF_000690775.1 Eurypyga helias
TATATATAGAGAGAGTCACCACATATACAAATATTGCAGAACGTAAATGCTCCCCAATAGAAAGAAGTCTTTCAGAGAAGAATTGGAGACATTGCTTTATACAGAGGAATGTGATATATTTTATCGAGCATGTTTAAGTAATTCTCCAGAAACAACTAAATGTTTGACCTGGGGCCAACTCACATGCCCGCCCCAGAGAAATGTCACTGGTGAGGAGTTAGTGGCAGGGG
>NW_010271793.1:258-15562 GCF_000690775.1 Eurypyga helias
GGCTCCTGCCCAGAGCCGCTCCAGCCCCTCACTCCATGTCCCAAGCCTGGCAGCTCTTTAACCACAAGGTTAACGAATACCAAAAAAACACCCGCCACCGTCTAGGGAAGACTGGACAAGGGCTAGGTAAACGGCTCACTAGTAGGTAAGTTCTCATTTTTTCCCCCAGCAGTGTGGGTTTCCGAAATCCTGGAGGGCCATGGTCTCGTACAGGTTGGGACAGGATGCTAATCCTCTGATTTCTACTTGAGTAAACTCAGCAGTTTATTTCATGGCCCCTCTTTCTCCAAAAACAGCCCTAAAGGACACTTCCAGAGTTAGTGAGGCAAGGTATAATTATTCTTCTGAAGAATTTTTCAGATTATTTGGACAGTGTACGCCACGTTTCTCAAACCACAGTGCAAATTTACAACCTAAAATGCCTTACAAAAAGAAAAAATCCTGAAGAATTAAAGTAACCTGAATGGTAAAGTTTGGGATTTTTTTTTGTGGGGAAGAATATCGTTTCTACAGCAGAGGAATGCAAGTTAGCTTTCACACACTATTAAAGCATACTTGAAACATTTTGAATGTCACAGTCGCTTCCTGCAGCATCTAAAAATCTATTTACACATCATAAAACAAGAACTGCGATATGAGAGACCCTTAATACCTGAAAGAAAACTTTAGGCAAATCAGTCTTTCCCACTGTTTATATTAGCATTTCAATGACATTTTTAATATTTAATTTTGGATTTACTTAATAACTGCCTTGAATAAGAATTCTAAGAGAATTACACTACTGAAGCGGGAGTGCGATTAGAAGTTGGAAGTGGCCTGGCGAGTCCAATCATAAATGGTGTGCCTTAAGTGCTGCAATACAGTTTAACTTATATTGAGATGACCTAACGTAGTAGCTAGACAGTGAAACGTTTTAACACTTTTCCCTCTACGACACATTTAGAAGTACATGATTTTGCCCATTTACTGATTTAATTTCTAAGATAAATTCAAGATAATTATGACATAGCACATTAAGATAATTGCATACATACTCTTAATGTATTAACCTATAATTTTGTAAATATTATATTATACAAATGTATTAAATTTATAAACAAAAATATTTGGCATGAATATTATACAAAGAAATGTTTTAATTATTGCATTATTATGTATTATTTTGTTCCAAGTGCTACACAATACCTGCAAAACTACTGCATTTTTAACTCCCTCTGGGATGGGATTTCTCAGCACATCTATTAAAGTACATAACTAAGCTAACTCAGTACTTCATAAGCACAGAACCTAAAATAAGTCAATTTAATAATATAAGTCCTTTCCGAGACCTTCATACACAGTTGTACTCATTTTTTTAACTAATTTAGTTCATCTGATCCAAATACCTCATTAAAAACTGTTATATTATGATGGTTAGAAACAGAATAACTGAAATAATTGCTTTTAGACCCGATAGAGTTACCTATTTGAAATCACGCTTTCAATAAAGCTGAGTTCATTTATCTTGCAGAAGAGACCTCAGCCTTTCCAATTTTGTGACACAGTAGACAAACACAGAAGACAGCGCTTTTATTTATCTGTTTATTTTTGCCAAGACATCCATTCCTCTCGCCGCCTTTGGAAACTTATTATTGCCTCAGCTCAGGATATCAAATTATTTGGGGATTTCACAGAGACTTGCATTCAATCTCCTGAAGACTTTAACAATTCAAGGTCTGGGACAACCTCACCTGTAATTTATTTTAAAGTGTGTTGACATTGTTCAACTTATTTTAGGACCGTTTCCCAGTTTCTGTTATAATTAAGCTAAAAGCATCTTATCAATCTAAAAATCTGGTAGAGCAAGTCGTCTTCTGCTCCATAAGTTTACCTTCACTTATATGCAAGAACCCAAAAGTCATTAGGAAATGCTTACACAAGTGTGATGTGGGGGGCTGACAAAAAGATGAGTCAACAAAAATTCTAGAATTTAAAAAAAAAAACCAAACCACAACAAAACAGCACCATAACAACTCTTTAAAGCTCTGTTACTTAAATGTTTATCTCCATGGTTTTCTCTCAGCACCAGTCCCACCACCACACACAGGGTGCCAACAGGCTGTTCCAGCTCTTGAAGCAGTTGTTGGGTGAACATCACGTTGGCAGAAGCCAACGCTTCCACATGCACTCTGCAGCCCAAACGGATCAGAGCCCTGCATGCTGCCAGCCCCTTGCGGGGTATAACCCAACAGCTCAGTGCCATCACCTGCTTCTGCCGGCTCCAGCTCTAGGTTTTCTGGAACTGGCAGAAAAGGCTATATAGAAAATTATCACAGAATCACTGAGGTTGGAGAAGACCTATCAGACCATCTAGTCCAACCACCAACCTACCACTACCATACCCACTACACCGTGTCCTCCAGAGCCACATCTACACATTCCTCAACCTCCTCCAGAGATGGTGACCACCCCGTTTCCCTGGGCAGCCTGTTCCAGTGCCCGACCATTCTTTCAGTGAAGTTTTTCCTAATATCTAATCTAAACCTTCCCTGACATAGCTTGAGGCCATCTCCATCCTTTCAACTTCCCTCTGAGGCACCCAAACCTCTGCTGTTCTCCTTCCTGCTCCCACGGGTCATGGCATGGGAGTTATTCCCTCCCCCCACTGTCAGGAATTTGACTTTTATTCAGCCAACTTAGAGAAAATTAGCTGTTTCACTTCTTGCCAAGCCTTCGGTGCAATACAGCCCATTAATTTTGGCTTCAGACTCTGCTCCACCTGTCTGAAGCCTCACCAGAAGACTTGTGTGCCCAATTCATGAGACGGGTACCACTGGTGTAAAGGACTCTGAGCCAGGACACTGGGTGATATGTTGCAGACCCAAGAGGTGCATCACGGACACTCAGTCTGCAAGAAGAGTCCCAGTGTTGACCGGTCCAGGACTAGAAAAGCAGAAGCAGCAACTGCAGAGGCATTAACCACCCCAGTGCTCCACTGGGAAGGGGTTGACACAAGTACCATGGCTCCAAAATGCAGCACACAGCCGTGACAATTCCCAGTCGATATTGAGCACAGACCTCATCCTCTGCACGTGCCCAGACACCCTCCCCAGCTCTCACACCCACCACCGGTCATGGGAGCTCCTGACCATCGTGCTGTTCTGTAACAGATGACACAGGGAATCTGATCAGATATTAAATTACATCAGTAATAATATATATTTTATTTTGAACTGTGTCACAAACATAAAATGTGTTTATTCCAAGACTGCAATGTACCACTTACCAAAAGTATTGGCTTCAATATTTAATGTTTTCATTTTTCCATCATGCATTTACAGCTCTATTTTAAAATTAAGTGACACCACAATTTACTGGAAGCTAAGGTTATGTCTGGAGCTCCTGTGTCAAACTGAGCATTTCTAGCGGGCAGCATCACAGTCATGAAGAATGGGCAAACATAATGTGACACCCTCCCCCATTAAACTTCTTTCTGATAATTACAAGTAAATTGGGATCTTGGTATCAGGAAGCCAGCCCACAGAAACATCGTTTCCACCAGAGCCTGCATCCTAGCCAGCTCCTCACACCAGGAGGGAAGGGTCTGGAGCACAATTCCCATGAGGAGCGGCTGAGGGAGCTGGGGGGTTTCAGCCTGAAGAAGAGGAGGCTCAGGGGAGACCTTATCGCTCCCTACAGCTCCCTGAAAGGAGGGTGCAGAGAGGGGGGGGTCGGTCTCTTCTCCCAAGTGACAGGACACGAGGAAACGGCCTCAAGTTGTGCCAGAGGAGGTTTACATGGAATATCAGGGACTCTTCCCAGAAAGGGCTGTCAGGCATTGGAAGGGGCTGCCCAGGGAATGGGGGAGTCATCATCGTGGGAGAGATTTAGGAGTACTCAGTGCCTATGCTTCTGATTAATACCTAGAGTCCAGCCTAAAATTTGGGTACACATGCCAAAATGACTGGAGGAGGCAAGTGCCAGGGGCAGCATTCTGTCACTCTGTGGCAATGCCAGCTTTGTTCTACAAATGCCCACACCAGGCAGCCCTGCGGGGATGCTGCGCCCTGTGCCCACCCAGTCACCCAGGCTCCTGCTTTGTTCAGAAGCAGTGGTATCTGCCCGCCCTGGTCAGAGCTTGTCCAAGGGCTAAAAAAAGCTCTGATCAGTTATTGAAGGCTGTTGCTCTTCTACTGTCTCCCTGAAGGAGCTGCCTCAAGCTCAGACCAGTACACAGAACAGTTTGGGTTGGAAGAGACTTTAAAGCTCATCCAGTTCTACCCCCCTGCCATGGGCAGGGACACCTTCCGCTACACCAGGTTGCTCCAAGCCTCCTCCAGCCTGGCTTTGGACACTCCCCGGGCTGGGTCTCTGGGCAACCTGTCCCAGTGCCTCACCACCCTCTGCGGGAAGAATTTCTCCCTTATGTCTCATCTCAATCTCCCTCTTCCTGTTTAAACCCATTACCCCTTGTCCTGTCACTACAGGCCCTTGGAAAAAGTCCCCCTCAGCTTTCTTGTAGCCCCCCAGGCACTGGAAGGTGCTATGACGTCTTCCTGGAGTCTTCCCTTCTCCAGGCAGAACACCCCAACTCTCCCAGCCTGTCCCCATGGCAGAGGGGTTCCAGCCCTCGGAGCATCTCCGTGGGACATGAGCTGGGACAGTGAAGCAGCGTGACTGGCTGCTCTGGAACCATCACCTTTTGGGCTGGTGCACCCTTCCTGAGAGTGCCTCTGCTGCTACCAGCTCTCATTTTGAGAGAAGAATGTAAACTTGCCTGAATTAAACCAAAAATTGCAGAGAACAAGCACACGCTGCTTTTTCTGTGCTCCTGATGCCGAGTGAATGAAATGCTCTAACATGTTGTCTCTGCAAACTTCAACGGGTGTTATTAAAACTCAGAGCTAGTAAAATGGGAGTAAAACCTCTTCAGAGATATTTCAGCACTTCTGCTGGTCGCTTAATAAAACCTGCTAAAAAGAATTATTGGGGTTTTTGCACAAGGGTTACACTGGACTACCTGCTCAGATTTTAAATATGCTTAGCTGTCCCAATGAACTTTATTCTTCCACATACAAAGCCTGGCACATAGACTATTTTTTTTTTTTTTTACCACAAGGTAGAAAGACAAGTGGAAGAGAAAGTTCTAGACAACCAGCATGGCCAAGCAGAAAGAGGGGAAAAAAGGGGTAAAAAATGGTTTAGAAAAATACTGGTTCATTTACTCCAGAGTTGGTTTTTTGTTCCACAGCAGCACAAAACAATTTGTTCTGCAACACTTTCCTGCTTCCACAAGGCATCTATCCTCACCACAACCCAGAGGCTGCTGGAGCTGTCTATAAGCTGCCAGGAGCATCGCTTTCCCATACACAGTGGGCAGCCACAACCAAACCCGAAGGAAGCACCTTTCCAGAGCAGGCACCGAAGGTACTGCTGAGGAGTCATGCCATGTGCTGGAGTAAGGATCTGTTCTATTTTAAATGCTATTCTACAGCTTCTACATAAAATGAACAGCTTTGATTTAAAAAAAATACCCAGCACTAAGTCTATAAAAAAAAATACATATGTATGCCTGTATATATTATTTTAGGCAAAAATTCAACTACTTTGCTGAAGAAAAAGGAATGATTCTTCTGTAAGTCAATAGTGGATGGATGGAGTACCCTTTTTCACCACATATCAGAAATGTAACAAAATACACTGGATCACCAGGTTGCTACTGCCCTGTGCATGTCCCTGATGCCCCGGAAGGGACCGCTGGCACAGTGGGTTAGGGCAGGTCCTTCTGCAGGCACCCAGCCCAGCCTCCCTGGGGAGCTGGGAGCTGTTTGATGCTGGGGTGAAGTGGGACATAGTTGCTAGTTGTTTTGCATAATCAGATACACCTTAACCACTCCACGTCAACCAGAACTTTGTCTGAAACTTCCCTTCTTCAATCATGTTCCTCAGAGAGAACTGTCCTCTGTGTCACTCTTGCTTAATTAAGTGCACTAATCTGCAGCCAGTACCAAAGCCACAGTGCACCTCTAGACCTGTGGTTTGGAGATGCTCCCCTCTCCAACCACTAAGAAATGGGAGTGTGTTTTCTAACAGCATCTAAACCAAGCCTGAACAGCTGTGCAACGCACCACCACCACCCTGTCAGTCAGTCCTTTCCAAGGAAATAATGGGCAAAGGCCTGGATTGGTGTCTTTGTACCCAAAATAAGCTTAACAGGAGCATTTGCATCAAGTGAAAAAATCAGGTGGTCAGAAAGGGAGAACTTCAGCTTGAAGTCTGTTTTATGATGGTGAATTATATTCAGTTTGAAAACATTTTCGACATGAAGCCAGTGAAATATCAAAGGCATACAGTTGTACAGTAAATTATGTATGCTTATGTTTTGTAGAGGGAATAAGGTTCCTGCCTACTTTTGAGAGAATTGCATTATGCAAATTTAGCAGGCATATCACAGATGCTATACTAAACCGGACAGTTATCATATTCCTGTATATTTACATAAGCACAGAAAAATAATACAGCATATATACATAAATATATAGAATTTTCTTCATTTACACTGACATTTGCATGAGAAAAAATACTGGAGATTTTTGCAAGAAGTATTGTATGCTAATGAGATTTTTTCCAAGACAAAACTGTTACTGCTAACAGTTGGATTCTCTCTTTGTTTTAATTATGCATGACTAATGATAGCTGTTTGGCTGTCTGACCACCAGATTGTCTGCTGTTGCCAAGGGAAAATCTTTTAAGATAGATTGACTGTTTTTCTGTTATAAAACAGAACCTGTCCTACCTTATCTTATATTTTTTAACAGTTTTGCAGGTGTAAAAATCAAAACTTGAGTTGAACTCACTGATGGAACATTCTCGTGTGTAAGTCACCACCAAATATCTACCAGCACTGTAACACACTGCACTAAACCAGAGCTACAGCAGACACCTACAGGCTCCATGTGCTGTTACGTATACGGAAAGTACCACAGACAGGGTACCAAGACACACACTGCGACAGCCAAACATTTTATTGGGCCTATTTTACATATCCTACTACATGCAAATGCAGGTGTGCTAATGAAGCCAGCCTCCTCTGGGGTGCTGGGAAAAAATGTGCATTCACTCAGAGGAAGAAACCTATTTTCTGCTGAGATGAAAAATATTTGGAAAAAACCAAAACCAAACCAAAAAGTAATATAGCCTGATGGTTTCTGATAGGGTGGGATAAAGGGGAGGGAGATTTGGTATGCCTGTGCAGAACACTGGAACCTCAGCCAGCTCCAAGACCGAGGGTCTGCTCAGGCCCTATGCTGAAATGCCGCATACAGGGTGCGATGGCGCATCTGTACGGAGCAGCCCAGCAATGCCCGGTGTGATGGCACATCCATACCCAGCAGAGGTGTTCAGTCCCAGTGAAGGGTCACCCTGTCCCATCCCACACCACCAGTCTGTGCTCCAAAGCTGGCTCAGCAGGGGCTTGGGGCAGCTGCCCCGTGGTACCTGCACAGTGGGGGCACAACTGCTGACAAGCGGCAGAGGAGGGATGGCCCCAGTGAGGATAAATTCAATAAACACGTCAGAACCTTGAACTGGCACCTGGGTTGAGTGGGAAGAAATGGGAATTCTGCAAATTTGAGGAGTTCCTTCCTCTGCTTCCAAGTCAGACCTTTCTTTGCTGGCAAGTACAGGGGTTTTGTATCGATCATCGCTACTCAAAGGCTGAAAGAGAGACGGAGCTGAAGAGGACTCTGAGCCCCCTACTTCTGCCCACAGGCACTGCCTTAGCAGAGGGGTGTTTAACAACCGTTTCTCCCCATGCTGGATGTGAGGAGTAGCATTCTTATAGGGAGACAAAGGTTTGTCTTTCGACCTTATCTTTGTGGATCATGTGGACTTGCAGACGAAGCAGGGTAAAGGAGCTGGCAGCTCCAGCACTAGCAGCCTGTGGGTACACACGATCAATTACCTGATCAATTAGTGCAGCGTTACCTCAGCACAGGCGAGTCCACTGCCGCCGCTGTCACCTGCAAAAGCTCCCTGAGTGCATCTAGAGCTGTGGTCAGCCACATTAACCTGCCCCTGCCTCCCCTCAGCTGCCAGACTGAATGCCTCTAGCTCCCAGAAAACCCACTGTTTATTCTCAGGCTGCTCTGTTCCTTGCCCTGCTCCAGGGGTATCCACAGGGTGCGGGTACTGGTGGTGGGGTGGTGGCTTGGCTCAGCAGCTAGAGGATGCTACGCATCCCCTGTGTTGCTCTTCTCATTCCCTTACCACGAAGAGCGACAGCCCCATTACGGAGGGGTGCAAGAGACGATGGCTTGAAAGGATGGACCGAGATACTAAAATAGTATAGTACGCGTGCAGGACCAGCAGTTGGCATGGGACAAAGCCACACCAGGGAGCAGGAACAACATGGGCAACTGCCTTTCAGCGTGTGAGTGCTCCCTGACCCTGCTTGGCCAAGCCAGGACGTGCCTGTGCACATCTGGGACCTGCCTGCCTTCATCAGTGGAGTGCCTGACTGTACCCATCTCCCCAAGTCTCAGAGAGCTGAAATGTCTCCAAGCTGATTCTGTGAGCCTGCTGCAGCACAGACTTGAGTTTCCAAGCACAGCGTTGGGTCAAATTTCTGCCAGCAATGGCAGTGATAAGCCAGTACCGCGTGTCGCTGATTGGCCTGTGAGACAAGTCTGCCTGAACCCCCGAGATTTGTTTCCCTGGGATATCGGCTACAGTCAACTCCTATGCAAGATGACAAGAAGAAAGTAATTTAAGTCTCTGCTTTTTCCCCCAACAGAACAACCCTTTGGAACAAATCCTGTTTTTCATTCCTTACCGATTTCTTGTTTTGTTAGTTCCTCTGCGTAACATCTGAAACATTCGCAATCGTTTAAAATGATAAATTATTTTAATTTACTCTGAATTTATTTATTATTACTGCACAGACAAGAGGCAAGCACCATAATGTGCTTGTTTAATAATTGGCAGGGATTTGGAACGTGAAAGTCTTACCCAAACAACAACTTAATTTTACAGGGGGGTGTGTGCACATATGTCTACAGGAACCACAGTCACATGTCAGAGATAGGAACAAAGCTTCACATAGCCAAATAATTTATGACCCTGAACAGCACAAGAATACCAAGAGAGTATGGAAATCAAGAAATGAACCTTTTAAAGCCATACAGGAAGGAAGAAAATTTTTATATATATTACCCTACCCGTGCCTTCCACAGATGTATCTGCATTTATACATGGATGCACACACTGTGCCCAACTCTGGCGTGTGGACATGCATCAGAGCCCTGTAATGCTCGAATATATATAGTATCTTAAAATTTATACGTGCTGTATACACTTGATAGTCACCTGCTGTTCATACTGCAACACTTGCATTCCAAATGCCCAATTCTCAGAAACATAAATGACAACGGACAGAGAACGTTTGGCAGATGGGTCACCAGCTTTGCTTGACCACTGCTGCTCCTGTTGGCTCTAAAGAGTAACTCTGCTTGGAAGAGAAAGCAAAACCAGCAAGTAAGTCCCAATCCCCAAAAGTCATTAGCCTCCCCTCTCAGCAATTTAAACAAGAATTAGGCACCTACATCCACCTGAGGACCAGAACAGCTTTGGAGTCATAACCTGCTTGGCACAGGTGCTCCACACAATGACTGTAACACTGCAGTTTCATTTTTGAGTGCCTGGACTCAGGGGAAGCAGAAGGAGGAACTGAAAATGGCCCCAGCAAGGTTTTGTTTGGCCAGGATTCTCTTGTGCCCATGGTAAGGCACTGATGTACTTCACTGGGAAACGGGAAGTCCGACCTGAACATTGGAACCTTTTGAAAGCCAGAGATGTGGGTTTGGCTGCTGCTGCCAAATTTCTCCTGCCAAAAGCGAGTTCACCCCTATACCAGACTCTTATTTCAGAGACCCTTGCATTTGGTAACCCTGAAAGGACCTAGTTTAGAAAAATGTTAGGTGGACATCTGTCCCTGAACTGTCCATGTTCATCAGGGGAGAGCTGTGGAGGAGCACAGGGACCATTCCATTTTCCAATGAGTGAAGAATGCGACACTCAGCTGGGAAAGTAGTTTTCAATAGATGGTGAGAACTGTGATCTCGGCAAAGCTCAAGAGAGCCCCAGCGAAGCACTGAGTCATCAGTGCCATGCACGGAACAGCATTTCTCCGACACATTGCCTTGCATGCCTCCTGTGCTGCCCCAGGGGTGTCACAGTCGAAAAGCTCAGTTCCTCTCGGGGGAGGCAAATGTCACGCTTGCTGTGTTTGGGGCAGTGGCTCTCCCAGACAAGGACAGCGAGAGACACAGGGGATGCCAGGAGATGCTCTTCCCGTTCCCCAGATGGCAACTTCTTCCACCAGCAGAAAAACTTAGAGAAGCAGCAGCTGAGTAACTACAAAAACAGCCACCAAAAGAGATGGATAGTTTTGGATCAGCTGTCTGCCATATGCCCAAACCTTTGAATACCAGAAAACATACTCGTGGACAGGAGTCATCTGCAGCTGCTTAGCACAGCCCAGTCCACGCTACCTGCTGGTTCACATGAAGTGTTTGATGACCACCTCAAGTCTTTGAGACAAGGGAGAGCATGACTGTGCACGACAGACCAGCACCTCTCTGAGGTGGAAAGAAAAACAGCTGGGCTACATACAAAGAATTTCAAATTCAGAAAACAAACCAAATAACCCCAAACCTCCTGACCTATGACCAAAACACAACATCATCTCCTATGATCACTCTTCTCATATGACTGTTGGCTGCACTAAACCCCAGATAAAATTCACACAGGATGGCCAAAAGAGACTACTGGAGTCAAAAACCACATGGATGAAGTTCAATCTACCTGTTAACAAGGCTGGCCTAGAACTGAACCCTGGATTTCCCACCAGGTTTGACAAGAACTGACATCCTCTCTGTAATCCCAACCAGACACTGTTATCTGCTTTACAGCTTCCACTACTCCTACTCTTCACTGGCAGCCTTTGGGAACCTTGGTCCTCGAGGCTGCTACTCCTACTAGTGAACCTTGGGACTTTGGGAACCTTGGTCCTCGAGGCTTAACTCTTCACTGTGAAGAGTGCACATTATTTTATATATTGCAGAGCATATATTCCATCAATTACAATCACATAGCAGTAAAAAAAGTCTTTTGCTTTAAAAAAAAAAAGAAGCGTTGACTTCTAAAACTTAATTTACTGTGATTAGACGATGTAAAAGTACCATCGGGCAAACTACCTTTTATTATCCATGAACTTTAAGCAAAATAAAATGCAGGATAAAATCTTTGCTTGCTAAAGAAAGCCTTTTTTGATCATCTCCAGATCTGTACATCTAGATATCCAAGGGGATGCTGTTTACAAATTGCAGATGAGGCATGTAGGAACTGTTAAGACTCATATACCCGGTTTCCTGGATATGTAAAGCCAAGAGAGCCACACACACAATCAGCTGTAACCTAGATAAGCATCAGCACAGACACTTGTAGAGAAATTCTCCTTTCTATCTCCCGGAAGCAGAAGCGCCTCTCGCTGCAATCCCAGCAGCGAGCTCTCCGGCTGCCCTCCCCACGTCATCCCCAGCACAGCCAGTGAGAAGGGGGATGGAGCAGCCCCTACCCAAGTAGAGGTGCCTTCAGACTCCCACAGAAACCAGCCCTCAAGTGCAAGCACTGCACATGGGACAACGAGGGGAAAGAAACAGGTTACCCATGCCGGCTCCGAGCAAATGCTCTGCATTTGTCACCTCTCTTAAAAGGGTCCTGTTCCAAAATCACCACTTCTGCTGTCAGTGTCATGGATGTGCTGCAAACATATGGTGAGCCCCCTCCTTATAGGAGGTCTTGAAAAGGGTCACTAGAGATATCCAGTTCTGAAAATACCGACTGTTTCCTGTATTTCTAGAAATTTATTTTTTTAATAGAATAATGTTTTCATAACTTGCTCTCTCCTTCCTCTTGCCTTCTCATTAAATCTCAACTGGTTGCCTGGGAAGAATACAGAAAAGATGGAGAACAGATTCGTACTTCTGAAAAGAAGTGGCTTCCCCAAATTATTTTATGACACAAAGCAACCGCATTACTGATACAATTTCTTATAACTTCAATAAACAGTGACACCATGTTGGGGCTGCATGGATCAATCACTGCTTGAAAACAAACAAGAGGTACCAGGTACTCATTACTGAGACTACAGAAACAACTCATCATCAGAAAGAACACCTTGGCTAATGAGAGGTTTTCTTTAAGAAAAATAATTGCTAGGATCTTTTCTGGACCAAAACAGGCACTGATGACGTTCTTGGCAAACTGCCTGCTCAGCTAGTCCATCTGGAGGCGAAAAGCATGGGGTGCCCAGCCTTTTGGGGAGCCTGGCCAGGGAGGCCACGGGAGAACCACGAGCATCCCAGCACTGCCCAGGCACTGGTAAGCATGTCCCAGCCCCACGGTGCTCCACGCAGCAAGGATGGGGAGTGCACCCACCCCATGGTGTGCAGGGAGGGGGGATGGGGGGGCCTGGATGAGCAGGACCACTGGGCAGGGAGTAATGCTTGCAGCTTCGCTTCACCAGCACTAGAACAATGCTGCACGCATTCGGTGCTAAACTGATTAATTATGCTTTCATATGATTTAACTATTTTAAAATGAGGGAGCTGCACTACTTATTTTACTTTGTGTTAACACTTAGAGGCTTTTACTGAGAAACCTCAGCAGTTAAAGGAGGCTTTATTCCTCATCTTTAGTAAAGACAATGAAAACTTAATGTGAGAACTGAGACTGGAACTTGGCTCGCTCAGTCCGCCACCTCATTCATTGGAATTGGCCACGCGCTTTCTTCCCTCATATTTTAGCTCAAAACAAGACTCGCAAGTAAAAGTTTATCCTCGGTTCAATGCAGGTCACCCCATTTATTCGCACTCCTCACAGACCCCAAGATGTGGGTCGATAACATCATTAAGCTGCCCAGGTGAGTAAAAGCCCTGAGAAAGAGCCTTGGGAGCCAGCACAGGGAATGTGGAGAGCGAGGGCTCTGCAACTCCCTCTCATCAGGGGATGCCTCCACCCAAACACGCAGCACATACATCACCCTAATCTTCTTGCAGCCAAGAAACTGCTGACTCAAAGCCATGGGATTTACTCCCATGTTCCAGCATTAACGATTAAGAAAAGGACCGCCAGATGCTTTAAGCGTGGTGCTGTCTTTGTAGCAAAGCAAGTAGGTAACTTGTGATGCCCCGGCTGCCCGGAGAACAGATGAAAGCAGAGAAGCCTGGTGCTGAGAGGTGAATCAACACGTGCCCGCAGAAGGGAGCTGATGGCCATCTTGCCGTAAGAGGCTGGGAACCACCACGCACAGCCAACTTGGGCTGCTGCAACGTGCAGTAACTGGGAAGAGCTGAAATCAGACAGCCACAGAGCTGCGAGGAAAAAAACTCCTTATCTAACACCTAAATTGCTCTATCCTGCTCACCGGCATTTGTATGTAAATGAATTGCCAGCTTCCAATACTTGGGATACTAATAGCAATTATTTTAATGAATATTGAAAAGTATTTCAACATTACAAATACGCAGTGAGGAGAAATTCAGGAGAAGCAGCGTTGTTGTGCAACAAGAGACTGAAGATAAACGTCTCTACCCATCTTCCGCACACTCTTTTGAAAGCATTTTCTCTTCTAGCGATCCTACGTTTCCCCTTTTGGGTTGCAATACCAGCTGAAAACAAAATAAATTCCGATTTGAAAGAAAGCCCACAAACAGCATATGAAATGAAAGAAGTTAATCGTAGAGCAAGAAGAACCAAAGAGCCAGATGTAACGCGTGTTATTTCACTAATTGCTTTGTTGCAGAGTTCAGTACTGATGTTTAGGTTTCTTTCAACAGCATCTCTTTACAAAACAGATACTCTCCCCCTCCCTTGTGAGGCAAAAGTAATGTTTTAATCTTAAGGCTCTAATTTTGTTTATGTAACCTATCAAGCTGCACAAACACCGAGTTTCAAACACAATCTTAGGCCTAGGAAACTGAATGTATTTCAGCTGAAACCCACCAGGAGGTAACCTATAGAATAATTCCACGATTTTTTAATAATGAGGTTCTAAATACACATTTAAGTCCTAGTAATGCTTAGTACTGGCTGAGTGCCTTGTCACCGACTCACTACGTTACCTTCTCTGCAACCTTTAAATACAAATACAAACAGACTTTCATTTCCTTTGATTCTCATATTCTGCAGACAGACAGCATGAGGATTTCAGGACATCTCAAAAACCGAGTACAATCGAGGTATACATAAAAGATACTTGTCAGCTGCCCTACATAGACATCTACTGTATTTTCAGTAGCTATTACACCAGAAGCAGGCTGACTTGCTATAAAATGATTCCAAATTCCTGTTGAAAATACCTCACGCAGTATTTTACAGCAGATCAGAGGATCATTAAAAATGTATATGGCTAAAACACTTTGTAACCTGGAGACTTATGTGAGTGACACCCCCCTCCCCCAAAAAACAAAAACAACCAACAAACAACCAAACAGCCAGGTACTTCATAGCTTAAAGCTACTGCCAATTAAATCACAGGTTTACCACAAGCAAGGAGGTTCAACCCACTGCAAGCCTATCCCAGATAATGAGAAAACCTATTTTTCTTGAACTATAGCAATATCATGATAAAAGTACAACGCATGAATAAAAAGTTAGAATTGGGGGGAGGGGAGGGAAATAATCACACCAAGCTAGAGGATTAATGAACTCAAATGAGAAAGAAGGATTCAAGTAGATTAAGTATGGTATACGACTACTGGTACACAAATTTTGCTCCAGCCAACTGGACTGAAGAGGAGATGCTGTAAGCACGGGGAGAGCAAGATTCATTAGGAGAAGCAATAGCAAAGCTACAGTAAGCATGTCATCTCCAAATAGCGTAAAGCTAGCTTTCACGTTAATCGTTAACATGAAAGCGTAAAAAGAAAAAAAAAAGGAAGATACAAAAATAACAACTCAAATACTCCTGGGAGGGTGTAATCCTCAGCACCGTGTTACAGCCCAGCGACCGTCGGACCGCAAAGCCCAAAACCGACGCCGGAAGCCAAACCTGCATCATTTCAGCCAATTTTCAAACTTCTACCAACGCACCGTGCTTTACCGGAGAGTTAATATGGGGAAACGACTTCCAGCAGGAAACGGGACCCGCGCACCGCATCCCTCGGGGGGGGGACCAGGCAAGCGGCCCCGGCGGCCGCAACCGGCTCCGGGGATGCGGGGTCCGTCGGTGACAACTTCCCCGCAGCGCCGGGGCACCCCCAGA